>NW_026000057.1:5035466-5067969 GCF_001458135.2 Marmota marmota marmota | reverse complement strand
AATTCTCTCCTTATTCTGTATGTTGGGCATCTTCATTATAATATGTCTAGGTGTGGATCTCTTATGATTTTGCACTTTTGGCGTCCTGTAGGCTTCTAGGATTTGGGATTCTGTCTCATTCTTCAAGTCTGGGAAGTTTTCTCGTATTATTTCATTGAACAGATTGCTCATTCCTTTGGTTTCGACCTCTATACCTTCCTGTATCCCAATGACTCTTAAGTTTGGTCTCTTTATGTTATCCCAAATTTCTTGGATGTTCTGCTCATGGTTTCTTAACAGTCTCGCTGTCTATGTTCTTTTCAAGTTGAAATACTTTGTCTTCATTGTCTGATGTTCTATCTTCTAAGTGTTCTACTCTGCTGGTAGTATTCTCATTTGAGTTTTTAAGTTGGTTTATTGCTTCCTGCATTTCTAGGATTTCTGTTTGTTTGTTTTTTATAACCTCTATCTCCCTGTATAGTTGATCTTTTGCTTCTTGGATTTGTTTATGTAATTCATTGTCAAAGTGATCTTTCATTGTCTGATTTTGCTGTCTAATGTCTTCCTTAAGACTCCAGATCATTTGAAGCATGTAAATCCTGAATTCTTTATCTGACATTCCATCTGCTGCAGCTATTACCTCTTCTAAAGTTGAGTTGAACTGCATTGCTTGTGGTCCTTTCTTTCCTTGTCTTTTCATACTGCTCGCGTTTCTTTCTGCTTGGTGAAACTCTTGTGTTATTGAATTTTCCCCCTATATATTTATATTGCTCTTGTATAGTTGCAAAGTCTCCCTTGCAGGGGCGGGCGACGGCTATGCTCCTCCTCCAATTGGGGCGATGTGTCTACCACGCAGGCAGGCCGCTGGGCCCACTCCGCGGGTCGGTCGCAGGTCTGCCCACCTTGCAGGCACTAGCAGCAGCTCTGCTCCGCCCCTCCTCCAGTTGGGGCTATGTGTCCACCACGCCGGCAGGCCACTGGGCCTGCTCCGCTGGTCGGTCGCAGGTCTGCCTACCTTGCAGGCACGGTCGGCGGCTCTGCTCCTCCCCTCTTCCAATTGGGGTGATGTGTCTACCATGCCAGCAGGTCGCTGGACCCGCTCCGCGGGTCGGTCGCAGGTCTGCCCACCTTGCAGGCGCTAGCAGCAGCTCTGCTCCGCCCCTCCTCCAGTTGGGGCGATGTGTCCACCACGTGGCGGGTCACTGGGCCTGCTCCGCTGGTCGGTCGCAGGTCTGCCCACCTTGCAGGTGCGGGCGGCGGCTCAGCTCCGCCCCTCCTCCAATTCCAATTTTCTATTTTTGCAACACCAATAGTAATCATCTTGCAAACTTTATCTTTCACCATTGAATATTTGTTCTTCCTAGTATGATACAAATATTTCACATACAACTGAAAATGCACTAATCCCACTACTCATATGTGCCCCCCACCCCCACACGCACACTTGGAAATCACTGTTTGGGGGATTCCTACTTTTATGATTTAAACCTTTGGGGTTTTAATCTTTCAGGATTGTTATTTGGAGACTTTATACTTTAGGAATTTTTATCTTTGGGTGTCCAATATTCAGTATTATAAAGTTCTGGAGCATGTATTTTGGGATTATGATTGGCACCAAATTTAAATGTTCCTATTAGGTAATTTTATTTTGAAAGTGATCATTTCTAACTACTACATTTAAATTGCTTGCTGGAGTGGTGGTGTATGCCTGTAATCCCAGAGGCTTGGGAAACTGAAGAAGGAGGATTATGAGTTCAAAGCCAGCCTCAACAAAAGCAAGGCACTGAGCAACTCAGTAAAGACCTGGTCTCTAAATTAAAAAGGGCTGGGATGTGGCTTAATGGTCAATTGCCCCTGAGTTCAATCCCCAGTACCATAAATAAATAAATAAATAAGATTGGTATCTAAATAGTTAGGACTAGTGACTGAAAGTCTGGAGGCAAAGACATCACACAAACCCAGTAAGCAGAGCAGTAAAGCAGATTCCTCGGGGCTAGATCAATGGCTCAAGTGGAAACAGGGGCAGTCCTGAGGGAAATGAGCAGACCTACCAGATGAAGGGACTGGCCACCGAGTGGAACTTGAGTTAGCTTTGGTTTGACTCTATCTATATTACTCCCACTATCAAAATTCCAAGAAAATACTAAGTACATATTACATATTTGTTTTATAAATGTTGTTGAACATGATGAAAATATCCTCCTGGTTTAGATGTTATCAAAGCAAAATTCTCAGTTTTTGTTCTCAAAAGAAAGTAGATATATTTTCTTATTACATAGCACATTAATACCTCCTCTTTTAATAATTTTGTTTCCTTCCTGGTTTTAACCACAATCAGCATTCTCATTTTATATCACTTCTGCTTCCAAATATAAATCTCCGAGTTTATTCAAATGATTCTTTGCCATCTTCGCCCTGAATATCTAATTGACATCTGAAATTTAACCTGTCCAAACAGCATCATGGATTTCCCCTTTTTCTTTTCTGCCTGAGTTTCTCTCCTGGGAGTGACACACATTATTTTTGTCATATTCTATTGGCTAGAAACAAGTCACAGATGTAACTCACACTCACACCTAAGAGCAAGGTGTGAACACCTAAGACTATTAAATGCAGTTGTTGTCTGAGAAATCTCCTAGGCCACTCTTGTCTGCCTGACATCCACCCTTCACAAGTAGCTAGAGACCTTTTAAACATATCAAAAAGATTGTACTGCTCTCTTGCTTAAATTTCCCTACTGATGTTCTAACACCCACCCATAACATAAACCAGTTTCTTTATCAATGCCTAATAGTCTAGGTAGTTACCCCTCTACCTCCTCTTCTCCCCACCTGAATCACTACCCACAAACCAAATACATGTTCTGACTGTTGGCCAGTGATTAGATTTCTGTGCTCTCCAGCAAATTGCTATAAACTTCACAACTTCAAGCAGCACATCTATTATCTCATGGTTCCTCTGAGCTTCAAAGCTTAGCCAGTTCCTCAGGGTCTCAGTAAGGCTATAGTTAAGGGGCTCACCAGGGCTGGGTTCTCATCCAAAGGCTTGACGAGAAAAGAATCTCTTTTCCCAAGGAAGGTTTTTTTTTAAAAAAACACTCAGTTTCCTGTGGCAGTAGGATCCATGGAAGCTTGCTTTTTCAAAACCAACAATAGAGGGAGGAAGAGAGATTTGAGTGAGTCTGACAGCAAGATGGACTCATATCACATAATCACACAAGTGACATGATTTATTTTTGTCATCTTCTATTGATTAGAAGCAAATCACAAATATAACTCACACTTCAGCAGAGCAAGGAGTCAACACCAAAACTGGAGCATCATGGGAGGCACTAGAGTCGATGTACCAACTCTGCTCCATCTCTGGGGCTCAGCCTGCACTACTCCACTGACCTGCGATGCTGTTCCCACACCTGTACGGACCTCTCCTTTCTATCACTCATTTAGGTTTCAGCTCAAAGCCACTTTTACACAACAGCCTTGCTCTCACCACGCAATCGAAACAGACATCAAAAGTGCACATCTGAGCATGTGCGCGCACACATACACATCTCTTGAATTATATGCCTTGTTTTATTTTATTCATAACCTTGAAATTGTCTTGTTTACTTATTCATTATCTGTCTCCTATTCCCCCCATGAGAGTGTAATGTTCAAAAGACCTGAGTGTTTTGTGTAGCATTGTATTTTCAGCATACAGAAGTGGCACCCAATAGCATAACTAATGATGTTGGGTAAACTTAAAGGAATATTGTAATAAATAGTTTATAGTTTACACTTTTTCTTGAAGTAATGAACAAAAAAACAGTATAAGATTCCCATCTGAAAAACTTTTAAAAATGTATCAAAACCTCATTCTAATAATCAGGTTGGGAATGTGACCAGCAATGTGAAAAATAAAGTCTTGGGGAGATTGAGGTCTGAGTTAAAATTCATAATTATTTATAGCTTATTATTGTAAATGGATTATGAAGGAAAAGCATAGGACTTGTAAAAGTTTTGTTTCTGTGGTGATAATTATATTCCTAAATGTAATGATTGGAGTATTTGTGTGTTTATGTGTGTACGTGTTTGTGCAATTCTGTAAGTATTGCAGACTCAAGTCACAGAATTTCAACTGATTTAAGAACCCATGTGTCTTTTCAAGTTGGGAAAATAGAAAAATTAAGTGGCTGTAATACTCACTGAATAGAAGAGATATTGAAGTAAGTTGCTCTTGAGAGTTCCATGCGGAGTCACCATGCAACAGCTCTATGTGTTTTTGTAGATTTCAAGACAAGTATTTACCAGTTCACCAAGAAGGAATTAGGAAGAAAAAACCTAGTTACATTAGCCAAAATGCCAAAAAGACTGTCTTACACAGCAGATTGCCAATTTATGTTCAAATCTGCATTTGATGAGGCAACAAATCCTGACCACTGACTTCAGAACATAACTTCCTTTTTCAATGTAGAAAGTAATTTGTAGATCAGAAATTCTGCTGGTGGATGCAGAATTAGAGAGAATTCAGCTGTCCTTAAAAGACATGTCCACCCAAGTGGAACAGAAGAGAAGACACAGAGACAAACCCACTTACTTACACCTATCTGATACTTGACAAAGGTGCCAAAAATATATGTTGGAGAAAACAGCCTTTTAAACAAAGGATGCTAGGAAAATTGGATATCCATAAGTAGAAGAAAGAAACTAGATCCCTGTCTCTCACATTGTGTAAAAGTCATATCAACTGGATCAAAGACTTAGGCATTTGACCAGAAAACTTGCAACTGCTAGAAAAAAAAACATAGGACCAACACCTCATAATATTGGTGCAGGTACTGATTTCCTTAACTGGACCCCAAAAGCTCAAGAATAAAACCAAGAATTAATGAGTGGGATGCCATCAAATTAAACAGCTTCTGTGCAGCAAAGGAAACAATTAAGAGTGTGAAAAGAGAGTCTACAAAACAGGGAAAAATCTTTGCCAGCTGCTTCTCTGACAAGGGATTAATATCCGAAATATATAAAGAACTCAACACCAAAAATAAACAAAGAAATCTAAATAACCCAATTAATAAATGGGCAAAAGAACTAAACAGATATTTCTCAAAAGAAGAAACACATATGGCCAAGAAATACATGAAAAAAATGTTCAACATCTCTAGCAACCAGGGAAATTCGAATCAAAACTACGTTAAGATTTCATCTCACTTCAATCAGAATGGCAGTTATCAAGAAGACAAATAATAAATGCTGTCAGGGATGTGGAAAAAAGGTACACTCATACATTGTTGGTAGGACTACAGAGTAATATAGCCACTTGGGAAAGCAGTATGGAGAGTCCTCCAAAAACTAGGAATGGAAACACTACATGACCCGGCTATTCCACTCATTTGTATTTATTCACAAGAACTAAAATCAACATACTACAGCGACATAGCCACATCAATGTTGATAGCAGCACAACTCACAATAACCAAATTATAGAATCAACCCATATGCCTGTCCATAGATGAATGGATTAAGAAATTGTGGTATATATACACAATGGAATTTTAGCCATAAAGAATGAATTACAGCGTTTGCTGGTAACTGGATGTAACATCATGAGAACATTATGCTAAGAGAAATAAGCCAGTCTCAGAAAAACAAGTATCAGTTGTTTTCTGTCATGTGTGTAAATCCAGAGCAAAATAATGGAAAGATGGAGGGGAGGATCAGGGTGCATAAAGATATAGAGAGGATTAACAAAGAAGAAGCAAAAGATTGAGAGGAACAGAGGGAAAGGAAAGAGAGGAAATGCAGAATGATTTTTTTTAAAAATCATGCTATGTGGATATATAAAAATATCACAGGAAATTTCACCATTAAGTAGGAAGAACCAATCAAAAATAAATTGATGAGTGAAAGGAAGAACATTGGAGGAAGAAGACTGAAGTAAGAGAGGGAGAAGGAGGGACCATGAACTGAAATTAAATGCCCTGCATGTATGATTTTGTTGGAATGAAACCAACTATTACGTATAACTATAGTGTTCTAATTTTTTGAAAAAAAAAATGGCATGTCCACCAGGTTTTGGCTGCCTGTAGGTTTGTCTTACTCTAGCAACTCTTAGCCTTAGCTTCTTTGGACACAGCTGGGGGACACTTGGCAGAGTCTTCTTCATCTTCTGCCTTCTTCTCTTTTCAGCAGTCACAACATGGTCTCTCCTAGACAATATATATATATATATATATATATATATATATATATATATATATATATATATATATATGGATGTTCCAAGGCCAGGGATCACTGTCACCCTGCGTTTTTGTCAAATATTTTCATCACTGGGACAAACTATCTAAGAAAACAACTTAGAAAAAAGATTTCTGTTGGCTCATGGCTTCAGAAGTTTCAGCCCCTCAGGTTTCGGCTGGCTCTGCTGCTTTGAGCTTGAGGCAGGGCAGAGCGTCGTGGCAGAGGGCAGAGGAGGGATGCTGCTCAGATGAAAGCCACTCTAGGTACCCAGGAGGTAGAGGGAGAGGAAGGGGATGCTGGGGACAATATATATTCTTCCCTGTAACCTACTTCCTTCAACTAGATCCCACCTTCTTCTTTTTTAATATTTTTATTTTGTTTATTCATTTTCATGTGGTGCTGAGGATTGAACCCAGTGCCTCACGTGTGCCAGGCAAGCACTCTGCCATTGAGCCACAACCCCAACCCTAGGTCCCACCTCTATAGGTCCCACCACCTCCCAATAATGCCATCAAATATGAATCCATCAATGGATTATTCCACTGATGAGGTCAGACCCTCATGATCCAACCACTTCCCAAGAGCCCACCTCTGAACAAGATGCATTGGAGACTAAATTCTCAACACAAGAGCTTTTGTGGGACATTCCGGATCCAAACCATAACAGACCCTGGCTGGGCTTGCTTCACAAATCTTCCTCACAAAGTGTCCTCTCTCTAGGGTCAATGAAGGAAGGTGGTGAAATACTGAGTCTGTCTCATAGTTTGACATTAATTCTGAATTTACCAGAGACAGATTACAATGCACTTCTCTTTGACTGAAATAAGCAGATTATTGCATTGACATAATGGGTCCCTCAGGCAGCTCCGGAGTTCCTGCAAGGCTGGGTAGCTTGCTTCCTCCCCACCATCCTCACCCAGGCACAAATGTCTGCAAAGAACTTTCTTTTTCAGGAGTGTCAGCAAGGACATTGACCTACTCGTATCAGATTTCTTGTTTTAGATAATTTATGTGTGATGTCACTTAACCTTTGAGTATTTGGTTCAAGTGTTAAAAGTATTTTTTCTCCTCTGTCCCTTGTCCTGACTATAAGAGCTGGGTGAGGAAATGAAGACTTTGAAAGACCCTCCTTCTTCAGCTGGTTGGGATGTGGGTGACTTTGTCTGCAAGAAGAGAAACAGGTGAAATCAGTGGTCCCTGAAGCATAAGAGATGACTGGTTTCTGAACCTACAACAGCCATCCTGCTTTCCAAACCTCTGAGACAATGGAACACCTATATTCTCCAAATTCTTTCCTAATAAACTCTGTTTTACTCCAGGAAAACAAGAGTACAACAAAAATTGCTTTGTTTACAGAATATATGCTGTAGTTTTATAGTTTTGCTCCTGAATGTGGTCGGTGGGTTTCTTCTCAGGTCTTTAGGTCCATCCTGGATCTTCCTCCAGGAGGGACAATCTGCAGGTACTGATCAAGGCTAGTGAAGGGGATGGGGATACCGTTCCCCAGCACCAAAGGGGACAGATCACATATGATTCCGCTTTTCTCTGTCAATAGATGGAAAAGGCACATTTTAGCAAGAAGGGGTTTGCTTTNGTCACATAATAATAGTACTCTTGATATATTCAGTTTCGTGATTAAAATAAATTTCAACTATGTCTTTTTTAATTGTATATATTAAAATAGTTAAAAACTACACCTATGCCTAACACTATTTGTATTGGACATTAGGGGGTTACTTCCCAGTTGAGAGCTCTGCCTATTTAGAAAATAGATCAGAAATGTTAAATACAAAAAATTTATTGCCCATTATATGGTTTCCAATAATTAGCAATATGTATGCATATAATTCATACATTGATATTATCCTATATAAAAGATTATAGATAAAAGCAAAGAATCTATGAACATCAGAAACAAAACAAACAAACAACTCTTAACACATGTATCGTGGCCATACAAGGCATTTGTAAGTACAAGGATGCTGCTGCTATCAGAAGCATGGTCAATAAGAAAGGCATATTCATAAATAGAATAGATGTCTCTTTAGTTAGGACAAAACACTGCCTCTTTGGGAGAGAAAGTAGATATTGTGATTAACTACTACTAGCTAATAGGTTGGCCTTCCCAGGGTAGGGAACTTGGAGTTGTTCACTGCGGCATACAAAACAGGCTCTGAGCAGTGGAAAAGGCCAGGCTCTCTTTACTGAGGGCAAATTCTTGTGGCTGTGCCTCTCCAACTGTAACCTCCATCCCTGTCAATATAATCATGCTGCTCATAAATCATTGAGAAAGCACTGAAGCAAATTGACCTCCACTATATGATAGGAAATCATATCCGCCTGGTTACTAAGAGTCTTTTCTGCCCATTCTGGGTCATTTTTAAGTAGACAAGATGATATGCCATTCAATGTTCCGCTCCTGGGAAGGCTAGGCTCTACTAGTTGGAATTCTGACCTTGTGTATCATGACATAACATGTTGAAGAGAATTTAGGAAAGGTTTTACAAGTGTTGGTCAGGGTCTTTCAAGAATCTGATATAAAAACGGGTAAGCGAGCCATGGGACTGTGGTGCAGCTTTAACTTACAATGGAAGAGAGAGGGAAAAGAAAATAACTGGAAGTATCCTAGAATAATATTAGATTTGAGAAAGCCTTATGAGAACACTTAAGCAAAAATTGGCCTTCCGAGAGTGCCAGTGTCTCAGGAACTGATTGACCTTAGTACTCCTCCTGTGGCTGGAAACCTTAGGAGGCATGAGGGCCACAGATTTCAAAACACAGTGCGTGAGGCCCTTGGTTAATTGCACTCCTTATAGTTAGCTGCCTGTTGAATGCATTGTCAGTGGCCAATGTGACAGGTAATAAATCCCCAATTACCTGATTATCTCAGAGAAAAAAATATAAAGATGTTAATACTAAAATTGTCCATAAGGGGATGAGGTTCTAACTCAGTGGTATGCACTTGCCTTCCATGTGTGAGGCCCTGGGTTTAATCCTCAGCACCACGTAAAAATAAGTAAATAAACTAAAGATATAAAAAAGTTTTTTTTAATTGTCCATAAAACCACTGAACGTTGTGTTTTTTTTTTTTTTTTTCGGTTTTTGTTGTTGTTTTGTTTTGTTTGGGTACCGGGTTATTTGAACTCATCTTCNACCATATTGTTCTGCCTCACCTTGAGCCCCAAGGAATGGAGCTGGTTGTCTATGGATTGAGACCTCTGAATCTTTGAGCCCCTAAATAAACTCATTCCTCTCCTAAAGTTGTTCTGGTCGGGTCCTTTAGTCACAAGCAGCCAAAAAAAAAAAAGCTGACCAAAACTGCCGCAGTCTGGCTGGGCACAAATGCCGCAGTCTGGCTGGGCACACAATCACGAGCCACCACACAGCTTGTAGATTCAAACAGCAACTCTTTATTCCCGAACTCACACCAGCCGTCTACAATCACGTTCTGGGGAAATCCACGTTCTCTGCCCAAATCCACACCCACTGGGCTTCTGTCTCCCAAAATATACTGTCTGAATCCCATGAGAACTCAAGGGGAACTCAGGCAGCAGGATACGCCCTATTCCCAGCAGGAATAATCTTAAACCTGGAACTCCCTAAACCCGATTATCCTAAACCGGGAACACCCTAATCCGCCCTGGTCCTTGAGCAAGGTCACCTACATTCAATGTCACTGCAACATGGGGTACGCTGGCAAGGAAATTGTCATACCTACTTGGCTAATGGCTCCCAGCACAAAACATACACCTAGGTCTTCCTAGGCAAATGTCCTCAACACTTATAAACCGTTTCAGATAATAGGCTATTTTTATGGATGTTTTGTCTTGCTTTAGTAGATGACTTTTTCTTTTTTTTATATAGTTAACTTTTAAAAATTTTGTTTACTTTTTACAGCTCACAGTTTCATTTAAAAGCCTCTTCCTCTCCCTGTCAGTACATCCTCTTCAGCACCTGTAGCTTCTCTGAACTATCTGCTCTGCTTTTTACTTTATTAAATAATCATCTGCTCAGCTAGTTTGGGTGACACTAATAGGGAAAAAAATGAAAAATATTTTCATTATAAATTTCATCAATATTTTAGAAGGATAAGCCATTGGAAAACATCTGCAGTTTTCTATCGCAATTTTCAACATTTTCTCTCTGGAACAGAAAGTGATGAAGGGGACAATGGAGACACTGAAATAAATATATTGAATGTCAGGTTTCTTGAGGATATTTATTCTCCCTTCATTGTGTTGTTGGAGCAGTGAAACGTGACACAGAAGTGCTCTTCTGGAATCTCTGTTTAACGACTTGCACGATGAACTCTATCTACTGAGAATGCTAACAATGGTAGCTTCTTTAGTCTTCAACAGCACTGCCGTCTCTATTTCAACTCTCAATCTGAATGTTTTAAAAAGGAGATATGATTTGGAGAACTTTTGAGACTTCTGTATTTTAAGCAACACATTAATATTTTTCTATTAGAAAACCAGTAGGAATCATTAACTGAGCAAGATTCTGCTTATGAAAAATATGCCTTCAATCTGTGAATTTTGTGCATAATTAAGTAAGTCCATCTTGTCCGGCTGCAGCACCATCTTATGGTGCTTATATCATGTCAAATGCATATGGTTTCTTGGTGTTCCAAAATTATGAGATTGTTGTAGTCTTCTAATGGCTCTAGCCATTAGACACAAATGTCTGAAAGACACTTCAAGACTCCCCTGGATTTTGTCCTAGTTTGATTTTGTCTTGATAGAGAAGATCAGTCATCCCATTTAATCCAACAACCTCTAGGAGGAGCCCAAAACACCATCTGGTGGTCTTAGCCTCCAATTCAACAGAAGTAAATTTGGGTCCCCTAGTAGAATCATTTCTCCTTTTGGTGCTAAGAGCTTTTACGGAGCACATTCTAGAGTTTTATATTGCTGAGTAGTAAATTTCTACAAATTAGATATCATGTGCAATGTCAAGCAGTGTCACTTCTACCTTTGGGTTCTTGGACCCTAGAATCCTGGCTCTGTGAGACAGCACTGTACATTGATTCCTGGTTCAGAGTACATAATATATCCTGTAAGACAACACTCCAAACTTAGAAGGTAATGTGTCCCAGTTGGAACTCCGAGTCTTAATTTGTTTCTTTCCATAAGTTTATATATATATATATATATATATATATANATCTAAAACAAGCCTACACCACAAACCTCCAGTCCATTATCTACTTGTTCCTGAACATATTATTATACCCCTCATCTTTTTTTTGGTTTTTTGTTGTTGTTTTGTTTTGTTTGGGGTACCGGGGATTGAACTCACTCACGGGCACTCAACCACCGAGCCACATTCCCAGCCCTATTTTGTATTTTATTTACAGACAGAGTCTCACTGAGTTGCTTAGCTCCTCACCATTGCTGAGACTGTCTTTGAACTCGGGATCTTCCTGCCTCAGCCTCCTCAGTCACTGGGATTATAGGCATGTGCCACAATGCCCAGCTAAATTCTTTAGTTTTTAGTGTTCAATCTGCTTTCCTGGTTAGACTATTGCTGTGGTCTAAATGTGTTCCCCAAAATTCATATGTTGAAACTTAATCACTAATGTGATACTATTAAGAAGTGGACCATAAGGAGTTGATTAAGGCACAAAGGCAGAACCTTCATGGATAGGTGTATGGACCTTGAAGGAGTGGGCTCATCTCTATCACCCACACGCAGCATCCATATCTTCCAGAGGAAGCAGCAAACAGGTGCCATCTTGGAAGCAAAGTTCAGGCCCTCACCAGATGCCAAACTTGCTGATAAACTGATCTTGGAATTCCCAGCTCCCAGAACTGTGATTTATAAGTTAACTGCTATTTAATTTATATAAACTATTATTTATAAATTACCCATTCTATGGTATTTTGTCATAGCAACACAAACTAACAGAGTTACTAAAAAAATTTCATTGATATTCTACTTTCTCTTCTAGTTTCTAATGGTACATACAAAGTTTTAATAAATCACATGAATGTATAATTATTGCATTAATTAGGAGGGACAAGTTAGGGATATCACTAAGAGAAGTCAGTGGTCACTAAACCAGTCTTCATAAAATGGTCCTTTCCAAATGGGCCACTTGACTCAGATATTTGCTCCCCAGATCTGTAGCTCTAGAAACTCTGCAGCATACTCAAGGGTGATTAGTCTTAGTAAAGGCTTTAAGACCAAATAACCAAACTTACACATGCAAGTACATAAACCAAAATCTCAACACATTAATTTATGGTGAGAATATAGTTTCCAGAAGAAACTAAATATTAATGTTAATTAATATGATCATGCTTTCCATCCACTTAGGAATCTCTACATAGAGAAGGAAATTTTTTGTGATGTGGATACTTAATGATAAATAGATCAGAAGGAAAAAAGTTAATTAAAGGCAATGTGATTTAGGAGAAAAGCTTGGGAGTCAGGTAGACCAAGTTCCTTTGTAGAATGTACTTGTAAGTAAACAATTCCACCCATAAAAGAGTCATGGTTTTTAAATTTTATTTTAAAATAATGAATTTATTTCAATCTTCTTGAGGAGCATCTATAATACTTTTTATAAACATCTACTCCAATTATAATGCTTAATTAAATTAATATCCTTGTTATTATGCTTTCAGGTTTTCAATATCTTGGTTGCATCTTAAAGTTTCATAGTGCTATTGTTTTAGGGCGGGAATCATCTTTCATAGGTCTCTGTTCTGTATCAAATGAGCCTTGGTTCTCTTCCATTCTATTTTTCTCAGTGTCCCTGACATATCTCTACTCATTTTTCAAGGTTCAAAATCACATTATCCCCTCTGTATAATCTCCTAAAACCTCCATGCTTCCATGCGGTCCTGGGCAGTTGGATGGTTTCTCCTTTGGGCACTGATTTTGATGTCGTCATTATATCACTTGTCACATAGTACTGTGGCCTAGGACTGGAAGGGTCCAGGGAAGAGAATCCACCACAATGCTGTGCAGTGCTGTGTGAGGTTTCACTGAACTAACCAGTTGTGCAAACTGATGGAAAACAGGTAACTGATATGTGAATTCCTGGAAGATGTGAGATCAGCATCAAGGTAGCAAGTCAGATCTGCAAGGTGTATGGAGACCTTAAAGAGGAAATTAGTCAACAACAGAGAGAATTAGGGAAAGATCGAAGAGCAGATAGGAGACAGGCTCTAAGGGATGGTCTAGAATTTAGGTCAATAAGAAAACAAGGGCATTAGTCCAGTTCTCTCTCTTGCTGATGCAGATATCACAAAGCTTAAAAGCAAAGAAACTGTTTTCTAGTTAGCATGTCTGTCTTCACTCTTAAAGTTTACTGAGGACATAACTTACTTGACATTCCTACCCTAGCAGAATGCCTGATTTGTTGAAATAATGGATAGATAGATGGACTTAGACTTTCAAATCCAATACTTAGCACTACTACTCATTTTTGCATCTCTGTTACATCTATTTCAACTCATCTGAATAATTTTATACCTAATAAGTTGTTTTCATGTGAGGCTGTACTGGAAGTTATAGTAGAATTTTACCAAATGTGATGTTTGTCATCTTTTACAACCGTTTTTAAGAAAAGTGATTAAATTTTATGTTTTGTTCATGAATTTAGAATGCTTCTGGCATGTACAATTAATTTTTGTCTTCTGAAAATGAGAAGCTTTGTTTCTGAAATACATTGGAAAAATATTAACACATTTCTTAATATCTTAAATGACATTTGTGTGCACACAAGTAACTGGATAGAAAATATATATGTATACAAATATACATACATATAATGTCCCACTGCTGTAATTTGGATCTTGAATGTCCCCTGAAGGCCCACAGTTTGAAGGCTTGGACCACAATCTGTTATACTATTGGGGGGCAGCAGAAGGTAGGGCCTAGTGGAAGGAAGTCAGGTCATTTGGGGCATGCCCTTAGAGGAGATATCGGGGCCTCTGCCTTTCCATCTTTGTTTCCAGGTCACCACAAGGTGAACCGACATCCTCCATCACATTCCTAAAATGTACTATATTGCAACAGGGCCTCACAAGCATGGACCAGAATAATTCTTTCCTTCATATAAGTTGATTTATCTCAGGTATTTGTCACAGCTGCGGAAAGAAGTTGAATACCACTGATGTTTAACAGAAATTATAAACACAACTTGGTTTTTGTATACTTTGGGTTTGAAACCATGCAATTTTACATTTTGAAAACAACAACAAAACTACATTTCAAACCAAGGATGTACAGATACCAAACAAGGTAGCTCTGGATTTTAAGTCAGCTCTTGAAGAATTTTCAGGGTTGCTTAGATGTCCAGAGTTTGAAGGAAATTGTTTCTCAGACCCTCAGCTCTCAAGGATGCTGTGTCCTAGCATTGTTGTGCCTGAGTGCTGTACCCTTAGCCTGTGGCTTCTCCTTCTCCAGTCCCCTTTCATTTGATTGTCCTTCCAAATAAAGGGACAATTTGAAAATATCCAGTTCAAAACCTATTTGCTGATTCTATTTGATTGCACCTTAAAAGCTATTTTCGTAAATTCTTTTAACTGAAAAACACTTATGACAATTACAAGAGTGCTATACATTTTGGTAAAATCTATAAAGTCTTTCCACTCTAAATTTAGTATGAAAATTATTACTTGCAAGCATCAATAAGCAAATGACTTTTTTGTTTTACCTTAGAGTAACTAGTGCAGTGCACTGTTTATGTAGGATCAATGCATATTGGCTAGACTTCTCCATCTAATTTGCTATACAAATATAAAATGTTTGAACCTCAAAAATATTTTACAATGTTTTGGGTCAGGTCATAAACATACATCATTTAATATAGTGTGTGTGTGTGTGTGTGTGTGTGTGTGTGTGAACACAAGGGATTCAACCCAGGGACACTTAACCCCTTAGTCCCAGCCCTTTTTTGTATTTTATTTTAAGACAGGGTCTCACTAAGTTGCAGAGGCTGGCTTTGAACTTGCAATCCTCCTGCCTCAGCCTCTCAAGTCACTAGGATTACAGGCTTGTGCCACTGTGCCCAGCTAAATAAAATATTTTGACCTCAATTTTTCAAACTAATTTTATCAAAGCTCTATGTGACAATAGAAAAATAAATGTAATTGTTATGTATACTCTTTAATGCAATTTCTTAATTGATTTTAGAGTCTCAATGCTTACTTTAGAAGCATACATAGTCTAAAATGTTCATTATTGCTGATATTATTTGTAATTAATAACTATTAGCATTCTTAATTAAATTTTAAAATTTCATTTGTATTATCTAATAGTTTCTTAATCATCACATAAGTTAGTAGGTTTTGTTTTGTTTGTTTTGTTTTAAGTAATACAAATCAACTGTCTATCTTTAGAAAAACTGATTGGAACGAATGATATCAGGGACTTACAAAAACCACTGTGAGTTCAGAAAATCATATATATGAGAAGAGCAAATATCAGTGCAGATTCTGGGGCTAGAAAATAATAATGGCCAAAATTACCTCATGATAGGATACAGCCCTGGAAATGATGAGAGGCCATAATTCATATCAGCTTCCAAAATCTAAAAACAGGCAAATTAGTATTTTGATTGGATGGGAAATTTTCAACAAACTGTCCTCTACGTTAAAGTATTCAAACATCCAAACACCACCCCTTCAGAAAATTTCACTGAAATGAAGGACTTGTATTTTAACAAGACTTGTATTTTTTGGCATGTATTTATAGTACCAATGCATGGCAATTGACTTCTGTTATTTTGTTTTTCAGGCTTATTAGAATATCTATCAATATAATAATCCAGCATGTTATTGTATGAGATGACAAAAGAATTTAGGCCTCTATAGACAAAGAATAAGGGTTGAAAGATTAACAAACTAGGGGGAAAAAGTATACTGCTATCCCTGCTAGGTAAAAGCAAATTGCCTCTCCTCCTCCCCTTTCCCTCCTTCTTCATTGTCCCCCACCCTCTCCTCCTTCTTCTTCTTAATTTTTTAAAATGTAGGGGAGGAACATTATATGCTGTATACCACATTGCTTCAGCAAAAAGGCACTATCACAAATAGCACAATCAGAGCTACCATCAAATTCACCTTCCCTTCTTCAGGAAGCTAACCCATGGATTAAGTGGGAATGTGCAAGGAATTACGATCCCTATAATTTTCAAATCTCAAATACCTCCAGAAATGCAGTATTGCTTTTGATTTGCTATGTTGGCAGGAAAGAGCAGGGTAAACTTGCAGCTGACCTATGGTAGCTTTGTGGTTATTTCCAGGGATGCCCAGCAAAGAGGAATTCAACGTACAAGCCAGTGATACAGAAAGTGCTCTTGTCTTGTTCTGTTTTCCCTTGCCATAATAATACTCGAGACTGGGTACTTTATAAAGGCAAGAATTTTCTTTAGCTCATGGATCTGGAGGCTGGAAGTCTACGAGCAGACAGCTGCGTCTGGTAAGGGGCTTGTGCTGCATCCTAACATGGCTGAATATCAAAAGGGTAAGAGGAAACATTCAGAAGAGAGAAAAATAAAGAGGAAGCCTCCCTTTATAACAGCCCATTCATTCAGGAAGCAATTCCATCCACCAAGAAAAGCATCAATCCCTGTTAACACCGCATCACCTCTTAAGGTCCCAATTTCCAACACGGCCACGTGACAATCAAATTTTAATATGCATTTTGGAGGGCACAAACCATATTCAAACCAGAGCAGCTGTTTAATGTCTGAAACTCCTCTGAATGTACTCTGTTCTAGCTGGTCTACATTGTTTATTAAAAAGATATAGGTTTCTAATCTGTACCTGTTTTTTTTTTTCAGGTTCTTTGCCCCTTTATTAATTGGGTTGTTTGCCTTCTTATTGTTGAGCTGCAAGAGTTCTTTATATATTTTAGATACTAAACTCTTATCAAATACAATTTGCAAATATTTTACCCATTCTGTAGATTATCTTTTCTGTTTCTTATCTTTTTTTGTTTTTACCTGTTTACCTGGTACAGAGCCTACTTTGTCTTTATAGTCAGTGGAGTGGAAAAGATCCCTTGGGAAACTTGTTCTGGAGATGAACTCCATTCTGCCATCCTGCACAACTACAGGAAGACAAAGGACCAACCTGAAGTTGCCTTGTGCTTTCATATCGCTGCTTCTGTAAATCCTTTGCCCACAGGAAATCTTTCTGGGTGAACCTCACTAGAATCTAGCAAATCCTTTCAATGATCTGATTCAGGGAAATTGCTGCATGAAAGAAGATTCTCAAGAGCTTTCCTTTGAACCCTCTTCTATGGTAACTTTTATTCCATAGATCAGATGACAACTGAAAAATGCTGCTGTTTTTCTGCAGAATAATTCATCATATGATGGGCTCAGGGTCTACTAAATGTATTTTTAAATTTTAAAAAAGAAACAATTCATTAACCAAAAATCTAATATGGTGTTCTGGACCCCTAGAAATTAGCACTAGCTCAGAATTAACATCTACTGCCTAAGAATCCAACAATTTTGAATATAATACTTTCCCCTAGTGCAATTACCTGAGTAAATAAATACAGTTATCTTTGAGAAGACATAGGTAAAAGGTTCACAGCATGTACTTGCAGGGTTACAAATATAGCTTTTAAGATGCAATCAAGTAGAATCAGCAAATAGATTTTGAACTGAGCATTTTCAAATTGTCCCTTTGTTGGGTAGGACTTTATAAAATGAAAGGGAACTGGAGAAGGAGAAGCAGCAGGCTAGGGGTACAGCACTCAGGCACACTAATGCTAGGACAGAGCATCCTTGAGAGCTGAGGGCCTGGGAAACCATTTCCTCAAAACTCTGGACACCTAAGCAACCCTGGAAAGTCTTCAGGAGCTGGATTGAAATCCAGAGCTACCTTGTTTGGCATCTAATCTGTATTTCCTTGGTTTAAAAATCTAGTTATATTTATTGTTTTCAAAGAGTCCATATTGCATGTTTTTAAACTCAAAGTATACAAAGACCCAACTTTTGTTTATAATTACTGATATGCATCAGTTGGTGCTCAACTTCTTTATCTATTTTGTTTCAGCCTCTTCATACTCATGGTTCTATTTTAGTGCAATCCTGTTTTCTCAGGCTGTTCAATTTGCTAGTTTAAAAAAAAATAACATTTGAACTTGAACCAATTTAATCACAGTCTGAGATCTGTGTAGATCATGCCATTCTAATTAACACAATGGCATGACTGTATATTACAGTAAAAAAAATACCTAATCTGCCTTTGAGATTTAATAACTTATCAGGAGTACTATATTTCCACAGAAGTCACAGTGTCCAGGTCAGGTATAACACCTCCCACCAGCATTTCCCATCTTGGGAAAGAAATTAGTAAGGAACGTATAAAAGCTCTGGCATTGTCCTCCTCAGATTTAAAATGCTTGATGAAGGAAAACTTTTTTAGACGCTCCTAGGGAGCATAGTCAGAAAGTGATTCATATATTATAAAAACACCCTAGCATTTCTGTTTTTGAAGGTCTTTAAAATTTTTCCTCTAAATTAAGCCATGTTTAAAATACAACTTCTTTTTCATTAACCAGTAAAGTGTAGAGTGCACTCAGTCGCCCATAATACCATATGGAATTCATAGCCTCTGGAAAACGAGACCATTTGGCAAAATTATTATTTCTAATGTTGCATTTCATCCCTTTTGTTGAAGAATCCATATTCATTCTGAAAGATAACAATGTCCCTAGAGTTGTGCTGATATAAGTTAATAAATTTCGTATGTATGGATGTGTGCATGTATGTGTGAGTGTATACACAAAACTTCTCAAATTTAACTATTTTCATTTTGTTCCCCAGGACATGATGGGATCCCTTCCTTGTTACAGATATGAAAGTTATGTAGGAAAGAACATGTTTTTCTTTCAAGAAAACAACCTCAAGCAGAAGGTCAGCATCTTCATATAAGGAAAGAACAGCTCTATCAGACAGAGGGGAATTTTCTAAGCAAAAATACCTCCCCTGTGGAAGAGGCTTAATGGGATTAGGGACATTAGGTTACTCCAAGTCTTTGGAATATGCCATATACCCACATTTCCATTTCCATTGTTAAAGTAGCACTCTTTTCTGGAAGCGCTGATGCTCACATAGAAAGTCTGCCTGGGCTATACAATCAGATCTTCGTGTGATTAAGTCACTGGACTTTTTTCAGGGTGGTTATACAAAAGTCCTGGTTGTATTCTGGGTTCTGAGAACAGAACTTATTCTTTTGAGATTTTATTCTCTACTTTAAATTATCTGATGTTACCAAAAGCATGAATTCAATCCCAAATGCTTGAACTCATCATTGTTTTATGATGATCTTTGGTGGCAACTCCATGGTCAGTGAGAGTTTTATCCTCAACACCAATAGTCTCAGTTATTTGCTATTTGACCATAAGCATCGTGTTTTGCTGTGTTTTCTTCACAAGCAAGAACCAGGACTTCATTACTTTAGCTCAGTGTGGATGACCACACCAGAGAACTTCATATTTCCCTTATGCAGCCTACAATGCAGCCTCTGGTACCAACATCCGTATAAGTGAGGACATAATCCCAAGCAACAAATCTGTACTGTAGCCCAGTGTGGCTAAAGAAAATGGACAAAGGTTTAAATAGTGGGTATTTGGAACCCACAAAAATCAATGTGGATTCTGAGGGTAAGAGGAACAGAAACCCAAACAGTGATTTTTATTTATTTATTTATTGGTAGGAATTGTTTTGATAGAAAACCACTGCTCATATGAAATAAATGCCAAAGGTATCTAGTCTCTTTGTTTTGCAACTCAAAATTCAAATTCCAAGGTAAGGTTTCTGAGACTGGCCTATTTTCTGTCACATTCTGTTGGCT
Organism: Marmota marmota marmota; assembly: GCF_001458135.2. Classification (NCBI taxonomy): domain Eukaryota; kingdom Metazoa; phylum Chordata; class Mammalia; order Rodentia; family Sciuridae; genus Marmota; species Marmota marmota. Next base: position 5,047,940 of record NW_026000057.1, on the reverse strand, counting down.
ACAGGAGGATAGGACACTAACACTGGGAGAGAAAACGGATGCATAAAGCCAACTCACATGCAAATGAAGTGATCTGATCTAAATTTTTAGAGGATTGAATTAATTTATCTATACTAAAGTTAAGATAGGCAATTTATAAGTATTTGATTTTGTTGACTAGTTTAGAAACAAATCAACACCTCTGTCATTTCCCCCGACATTTTCTATTTTTGTTCTATATTTTCTCTTCTCCTTTCTGCTCCTTAATTTTTCTTCTCTTATTTTAGAATTCCATTCTTACGAAACAGTCATAGACTGACAAGTAGAGCACATATATTTATCTCCATTCCGTCTCAAGATCCCTGTGAAATAAATTTTTTAAGAATCATAAACAAAACATATTAATAGTTGTGATGAAAGTAGGGTAAGAGATGAGAGATTTAAAAAGCATTCTGAAGACAAGGCAGAAACAAACATCCCTGAAGCTACGCTGAACAATTTTTTCAACCTGTAGTCATTTTTCAGCATCTTTGGGCAATCCAGAACCAAGGAATTAACCCAAGGAATTGAAAATAAGGGGGAAATGGGTTTGAACATGATGCAATTTAAGTGCTCTGCACCCCATTTGACCACAGCACCCCAAGACACACAGCAGAAAGGAGTACTTTACACCAGACAACTCCTTAATGAAGATGCTAAATGAATAGTAATGGATATACCTGGGCTCCAGGAGTACTGATTGGTACCCAAGGTTGAACTTTTATTCTAGCATAAGGGGCACAGTCTAATAGCTGATTGAGTATACTATGACCCTGAAAGAACTCCAAGAAGACATAACTTGTCTAGTGCATCAGAGCTTTCAAAATTCTCACCCAGAGAAGAAATGCAGAGAAACCAGTCCAATCTGGAAAATAGAGACAAAGTTGCTCCAGAGATCCAGTCCTCCTCAAGATAAATTGACACATGTAGCATTGATGCTGATTGTCCCCCAATTTTCCAATCTTTCATATTTTCTGTAGTTATAGAACCCTGGTTTTTAGCAAGTTATATGGCTATTCAAAATAAAGATCATCTTTTCCAGCTGCCCCTAAAGCTTAAGGTGATGATGTGATAGATTTCCCGCCAATGGAAGAGGAAGTATCAGTGTATCCATGTTCTCAGAAAGAGCATGCCATTATCCCCCTGTGTGTGCTTTCTCTAGGAAAAAAGAAAAAAAGATGCAATGGCTGGGTTGCCATTGAGTTGATCTTGGGAATGGAATTCATACATAGTGAAACTTAAAAACAGGGGCTGGGAACTGAAACCATGGAAAGTCATTTCAATTTTGTATGTTTTTTTTTTTTTTTTTCTGTTACCAGCAGCTGAACCTGACACCAATGAATACTGCAGCCAAGACAATAAACTACATGAAAGAGACATGACAACCTTAACCAAAGAAAAATTTTCCTGGAGGAAAAGATAATTTAAAGAAAAAAAAAAGACAACTTTAAAAAAACAAATTTATATATTCAGAGATAATCAAGAAAATATCATATTCATTAAGAAAAGTCTATTCTAAAGGAGAAAAAGAAAGAGCTCCAAAGACTACAAATTTGACTCTTCTTCTACCCTCAGAAACATCAATAAAAGGCTGGAAAATAATATTTCCAAAACTTCCAGATTTTAGAACAAAAAGGCAAAGAGAATGAAAATTAAAAGAAAAAAAATGATTAGAGTTTTTTAAACAGATCTAGGAGTAATTCTCTCAGCTTGATTCTGTTGTGACAATGATATGGAGCAAAACCCAAGACTGACTTGGGATGGTTGCATATTGTAATCAATAAATAAACTTTGGCCAGGCATGGTGGTGCACTCCTATAGTCCCAGAAACTTGGGAAGCTGAGGCAGGAAGATGGCGAGTTCAAAACCAGCATCAGCAACTTAGTGAGGTACTTAGCAACTCACCAAGACCCTGTCCCAAAATAGTATGTAAAGAAGGACTGGAGACGTGGCTCAGTGGTTAATCTCTGGTACCAAAAAAAGAAAGGAAGGGAGAAAGGAAGGAAGGAACTTTGTTGTAGGCCACAGAGATTTGCAGTGGTCACCCCTCAAAGAGATTTTATCTTGAGATCACACACAAAGACAGGAAAATGAAATTTTCACTGGGCTTCTTTCTCATCATAAACACTGGATACTAGGAAAAATAATAGTCTCTGTATTTTCAGGAAAATGAGAGTAAACCTGAAATTTCCAACCTTCCAGATAACTATAGGGAAAATAAGAACATTGTTAGACATGAAAGAACTCAGATATTTACCTAGTTTATTCTATTTCTTCAGATGTTGCAAGGGGATCTCTTCAGTAAAACAAGAAAGATTAGGAATAATTTTTACATAGGACTGATAATTGAAATATCAAAAAGATTTTGAGAGCAAATGTAGGGGAGTAGCTTGTATGTGTTGGCTTCCACCAGGGGATTATAGTTTGCATTTTTGAGGATCTGACATAACCTGAAAAACCTTTCTCCAGAGCAAAGATTTAGCTGTTGTTATGTCAGTAACAGCATCTGAACTACTAGTGTACCACTCCCTCCTTCCCCCTGGAATACTAGGTGGAAAAGAGAGAGAAAACAATGAGAGATTCCTGAGGAAGAATCAACTGGAGGAACTTCTATCTCTCCTGTCATTCATTCAGTTAATTCAAAGAATACTTTGAGCACACACTACAGACCAATCCCTATACAATTCTAGGAGATTCGTAAGAAAATAAGACAGTCTGTGGTTTCAAGGAGCTCACAGTCTTTCAGGGAAGATTAGCTCATATAAACTAAGCACCTTGCAAAGAGATACTGACATACTAAAGGTAGGTGTAAGAAGAAGGGATAGAGAGATTAATTTTGTGTTGCAAAGGGTAGGGGTGTCCTAGAGTCCTCAAACCTTTCAGAAGGGTCTGAGTCTCTAGATAAAGTGGCTTCTGAGGCTAGCATCCTTTTGTTGTAGGAAACAGTTTTTTTTTTCTTAAGCCAGTAGCATATAAAAGTTCTCTAACTGAATTTTCTAGCTCTGAGGAATCTTAAGCCAAACCGCAGAACAAAGAGAATTAGTCAAAGAAGTGCCAGTGAAAAATCAGCAAACCAGAAGACTAAGTCCAAAGAGGCAGGAGGGAGCCTCCTAGAAAGCCACCAAAGAGTCTCACGTGGGAAGGAAAGGTGCATGGAATCCATAAACCTCTAAGTGTGAAGGCTGGGAGAGAATTCACACAGCCCACAGTGGGATTGTGTTAAAATGGTGCTGAACACTGGGTAATGAATTCACAGAATAGAACTAGCCTTCCTGATGTGGGGAATGAGGTGGAGACGAGTTACAGGTAATCACAGTGATCAATTGAATACATAATATAAACTTGCTTGATGGAAATAATTTAGTGATTTGTTACAGCAAATTAGATGTTGGAATGAAAGTGTGGTTATGGCTGTTGTGCTTGTTCTCCAAATAGAATCAATTTACGGTTAATAGAATAACTCGGGTGAGCAGTGTGTGACAGTAGGCAATGCATAAAAGTCTTACTTTGCAGTACATTTATATTTTTTAATAGGCAGCAAGCCCCACTCTCTTGCCCCCTATATATATGAAAGAATGAGCAAGAAGACTCATTTATTTGCACTTATGTATGAGAGAAGGGATGGATGGAATGATGGATCAAGATTAACAGTTTATTTAGAGAAAATATGAAATCCTAAATTTCAGGTAAATAAGAAAAAGGAGGAGGAGGGGGGGGGGAGAGGAGGCGGCAGAATGCAGGGAGATTCTCTGAAAGAGACCTTGCATTTGTTAGCTGACCACAATTCCAAAACGGGTTATCTTTGGGGAGTCAGGATCTGGAAGGGTATTTATGTGGGTCCTGCAGCAGCAGAGTTGACCAAGGGAACACTGAATTATTTATCTAGATGGATAAAGTGACATCAGATTACGAGGGTCATGAATGTCAAGCTGAGCGTCTTCCTATCAATCTTGTGGACTAATGGGAAACTGCAAAAGACTGAGAATGCAGTACCTTGAGAAATGACTCAGGCAAACTCCAGGCCCTGGGTTAAGGAAACTTCTGAAAGTGATCCTGCTAGATGGGCTGGCTCGGACCGAACGCCCCGCCCAGCCGCCGGTAGGCTCCACCCTCTTCCCCCCCAGGTACCGCCCCCTCCCCTCAGAGTCTGAGAGCTGCCCAATCCCCGACCCCGGTTTAGCCTAACTCCGCCCCCGACCGCCCCGCCTCGCCCCTCTGTTTCCCTGGAGACGCTCTAGGCGTCCCCTCTCTCTGCCCAGCGGTGCCAGGTCTCGGAAACTCCACGGGAGGAGGGGGCGGCGTCGGCACCCTGCACCTGCCACCGGAGGGGACTGACTTCTGCAGAACGGAAAACCAGAGCTGCTCCCTAGGGCCAGTTCACCGAGGTTCGTGACGCTGGGGGCGAGACTGGGGACAGGGCTTTCTCAGCTCCTTGTTGAGGTGGGCTGTTCTTTCCAGGCAGTCCGTTCCCCAGCCCCGAGACCTTTCTCCATCAGTGGGCCTCAGGCTCCCTAAGTTGAGGCCCTAGCCAATTCATTCAAAAAACAATCCAAAGGACTAGAGAAAGGCGCTATTCTTGCGCCCCAATTCACCTGACCCTCTCAGAGCCATGAAAAATAAACAGGGGTAGGAAAAAGTTGATAGGTGTGAATTCTTTTTGCTCTTTCAAGGAGCATAATTTTTGTGATATTTCTTCTGTAGTTTTCTTAAAACTTTCTTAGAACTAGGAGAGAACAAAAAGGGGATTAAACTGTTTTCTGTTTGGGTGAAGAAAACTCCATCTCATAAGCTTTAGAGAACAAACAAGTGATTATCCCTAATATCACATTTGTATTGTACTATATCAGTACATACACATATTTCAGGTGTTTTGATATTTCATCAAATTAGTGATAAGTTTCATTGGGTCTACACTTTGGGTGGTTTATTTTTAACAGTAATTCATTTAAATACATAGTAGGAACATATACAAATACTAGGTACAAACACATAATATTTGTTGTATGAATGAACCTTATTGCGTGCTTAGGGTGGCAGAGGAGTTCTTCTGTTGACCGCATTTTTAATTTTCCTTCTCTCTTTACTATTTTATTTTTCCTCCTGATTTCCAGGCTGAAGTCTGTAAGCCTGGATAGAACTTCAGCAGTAATTTGCAAATATAAGTTAGGTGAAACGTGGCCTGCCTTCAAACACTTTTCCTACTCTCTGTTTTGATCTAACCATCAATAAATGTCAGTTGGCAGGAAATGTGTGATTTCTATTTACTTAACAACCTATGTAATTATCCACCACAGAATGCTATAAGCATCCAAAAATTATGGTGCAAGGGATAAACATTATTTATTGACTTCTTAAAATCATTCGTGTGAATTCTTTTTTGCTCTTTCAAGGAGCATGGTTTGTTAGATTCTGTAGTTTTCTTTTAAAGTTTCATAGTAAAAGAGCTTGTGGTGATGGTATGAAAAGTTTTCATTCTTCTGGATGATTTTTGTACATAGTAGCAAAGTCATATTTATTTTTAACTCTCTTGATTGATATGTATGTATATTTATATATCTATATCTATAATCTACATATACATATTATATATACATATAATACATATCATATATATATATATATATATATATATATGGTTTATGGGCTTTAATTCTCTCATCCCAGCTTCTATCCAAAAATGGCTGAACTCTGGGGACATTGGTCAACCTCAGACAGTCCCTCCCTAAGTAGCCTCTGTCTACAAAGTAGTAGTACCCCCCCACATCCTTTGTGTTTTCTGATGAGGGCATCTCTGGGGATAGTGGGAAGGAGGGTTACTCTTTGAAGAATTTTACTTGGGGGCCAGAAATTTAAACTCACACCATGGGACACTTTCAGCCTGACCCAGAACTCTCAAACCTTTCATCCTGTATTCTCATTCTCATTTGTCTTTGCATGTGGGGGCCAAACTTAGAGACTGTAACCGCTGATACAAGAACCAACCAGCAGATCAAAGAATGCACCAAATCTCTTCTGAATACCAACAGTGGAATGGCTTTAGGCGGCCTTTTGATCTCTGTCTCAGCCCCATGGTGCCACATGTAGCACAGCCGACTTACTGGCACTGAGGGGGCAGCCTCTGGGTCCTCCTAACAGACTGCTTCAGCCTGGGTTCCTGGGGCTAAGCTCATTTTGATACCAGCCAGAGAGGTACTCTTATTCTGCTTTTCTCTTACTCACCTGAATCTGAGCAATTCCCCTTGCTGTAATCACTCTGCCCTGTGTTTTCCTCTGCGGTGATGAGCTGGGAGAACCGCCGGTAGCCAAGAGCGATGTGCACCATTTCTGCTGTGGGTCAAAGTCAGTCACCACACAGCAGCACTCAACCCATTTTTCACAGCTGAGACTAGGTTGGAGCTCACCTAGGAACCGGGAACACTGGCCAACACTAGGAAAGCCATGTAGCTCAGATTAACAAAGAGCAATAGGCTTCTTCGCTCTACAGGTATAATTAAAGCCTCAAATGACAGGCTCCTAAACATACTTTAATTTTTTCTCTTGTTTTTCTCTTTGTCCACTTCTACTTGCTAGAATATAGTTACTTCCTAGTTTCAGAAAATTCAGCATAAACAATACTGAACAAAAGAGATGGTGATTACTTAGATAAGAAAGTAATTTGCTATAGGAGCCCACTAAATATGTGGTATATTTCAAACATTATGTGCTTCATGAAATTCAGATCACACATCATCTATTATGTAAAATAAAGTACACTTATGTGCCCATGTATTATTTATGAAGAACAAAATATCCTTGCCCAACAGGCATAGCTTGGCAAGGTAGGAGGTGGGGTTTAGAGCAGGGAGAGAGTCTGCTCAATTTCCACCCCAACTCTGAGCTTAAACTTTTCAAACTAGATTGGCTGAGGGATATTTTTCCAGCATGCAGCTAATAACTTTTTTCCCATTTTATAATTCTGCTCTGACCGCCCCCCATTCAGAGTTTGTGCCTTGAGGCTTGCCAGCAGGGCTTGCAGTACTTACATTAAACTAAATTTAAGAGTAAAGGTGCTCCTGCTGCTCATGTTCTCAGATCAGAGGAGAGCAAAATGAAGGAACTGGCAGCTGAAACTTTAATGGTTGAAAACGTTGACTCAGAATTTGAAAAAAAAAAAAATCGCAGTTGATCTGGGTGACAAAGAAGACATGTTGCTCTCCGTGTACATCATCTGCATCTGATTTCATTAGATGCTTGTATTTCTAGCCAAAAATTGTCTAACCCAAGTAAACATCAAAGAGGAAAGATTTTATATAACATACTGGTAGGCCAACTTTTGCGGCGGATTATAAGCACCTTGATGGGAATTATTGGCTGGATCAGAGCTTCTGCAGTCTGTTTCCTCTCTCTGCAAGTTGCTGAATCTTCTCAGTATTGGGGAAGTTTCTTGGTGAATCCTTTGAATGCCCCTGCAATGGAACAGAGATCACCCTGCCCCCACTGCCCATTACATCATGCCTGGTAAGGCAAAGTGGGGACCTCAGAACAGTTTCAACTCGCAGAGGCTGGAATGCCCTGACTCAAGAAATCACAGCTGTTGTCTCCTTCTCTCCCATTTGAAATCTACTAGGGCTGGGTAGGTGAGATTTAAAAACTGAGTTGGCTCAAAGCTACTCTGTCACATCAGAAGACTCTGGTCTTTAGAGCTTCTCTGAAGTAAAGCATAGGAGATGGATTTAGGAGACTTTGATGTTCCTCAGTCCTGTCCATGGAGTTTAACCCTAACTTGGTCAGAAATTCTTGACACATGTTCTGCATAATGTTGCCATTTAGTAAATTCTAATCATCCTAATCCAGAGTTACTATTAATATAATATTTGGTCAGAAAAAGATTTTTTTGGGGGGTACCAGGAATTGAACTCAGGTGCACTTGCCCACTGAGTCACATCCCCAGTCCTATTTCGTATTTTATTTAGATACAGGGTCTCACTGAGCTGCTTAGTGCCTTACTTTTGCTGAGGCTCGCTTTGAACTCGTGATCCTCCTGTCTCAGCCTCCAAAGCCACTGGGATAATAGGCATGTGCCACTGTGCCCGGCAGAAAAAGGCTTTTAACTAAAAGGAATTAAGGCATTATATTATGATGTATGCTATATAATGTAAAGCATTTCTGATGTTTTTTTCTGGAGAAAAGTATTAATGTTTACTGATTAGACTTTAAAACTATAAAACTATAAAACTACTGATTAGACTTTAAAACTATAACTGTATAGAAATAAGAAGATATTATGTTTCATGAAGCAGAGCATGGCTTGATAAACCAATATTAGGACTATAATATAAAACATTGATCTGCATTAGATCTTATCTTTTAATTTTAATTATGTGAAAATTATTTTAAGGCCAAAGTAATAATCTTTTTTCAGAAACACAAGATTACCCAAGACTACCCAATTCTACACTGAATTTCAAAAGATTTTTCATTTACGTCATAGTGAAAAACAGTGATCTATTCCAAGTCACAGTGAGATCTTGACACTTCTGAGCTCTAAGTCCATTAATAGATTTTTATCTCAATCAGAAACTAGTTTTCGAGACTCTACCCCATCAGGATCCCACCAAAATTCTCCCTAACTTTTTGACCACATCTTCTTCTAAACATTTGAAATCCATAGTTATCCTGAAACCCTTCATGCTTTAATTGCAACCATGTCCCATAACAAAACCGTTACCAAAGCTGCTGATGATCTGAATCTTAGTGAATTTATTGGATTTTCTCCTCATCCACTTGGTGATGAAGATGCAGCTGAGGAATAAATTGACCAAAAATCAGACAGTAGACAGATAATGAGAAGAGAACCTGCAGAATCTACTCACTGAGTATGATTCCCAAGTAACAGAGCAATAGCTCTACCTACAGAGGCATTCTTGACAGACTGGAGATTGATAATAATGTTTGAAAGGGTACTCTGAAGATTTGTTCTTTAAAATATCATTTTGTTTGCTTTTTTATAGTCCAAAATGACCACTCTGCCCCCAATACTCATGACACGTCCAAAGCTTATACACTTAGCCAGACAGAAGCTACCATGCTCCTCAAGACTAATTCCAAGGTAAGTGTCCCTTGTTTTCGTTTCTTACTGAATAAAATTCTGCCATAAGAGATGACAATAGTGTTTCTAAGAAAATAAGATTGATTAAGGAAAAGAGAAATGTATATATTGTCATATTCAGATTCTCAAATTTGTTGTTTCAAAAGGATTGATGAAGCTCATTGAAATACTAAAGAGGTATTTATTTATTGAACTAGTACTCATTTAATCATCTCACTCCTCATTGCAGTTATGTCAAGGTTCCTATAGAGTTTTGAGATGTTTCCCTTTTTTTATTGTGTGCAGAGAAAAGAAAGGAGAAGCTTTAAGAAATAAAAGCATATGGCTTTTTATCTGTGAGGTCTCAAATGCTGACTTCTGGTTTGGAGAAATGAGGGCGCAGCCTTCCTACTAGGATAGATTGACAGCCTTGCCTTAGGTCCCAAAATGACGCTGGGCCCTCAAAGTGCGTCGTCAAACTGCCGCTTTGAACGGCTGCTGAGCTATTAGAGTTGTCACTGAGAAAATGCAGAACAGAGAACTTGATGCATTTATCATATTTATGAATATTAAGTGAGATTGTGCTACTTTGAATTTGCCATTTGTAATTTTGTTGACTTTTAGTAATACACATATTATTTATCAATATAAATAATTTGCATATGTAAGTTTGACTATTTTCCTTACTGCATACTTCTCAATTCCTGCAAGGCATATTGATCAAAGTATTATGAGACTTCTTTGTTCTCATATCTCATTTTTAGTATTTTGGGAAAAGACCAAAGCCCCTGGATCAGAATAAATACACAGCTAAAGAAAAATAAAAGTTCTTTTAAAGTAGCAAATCAAAATTTTCTTTTTCTATAACTGAGAAATCTTTCAATAGATGCATATGGTTATGTATATGTATGAATGTGTATTTTGTTTTACTTTTGAATACTGTGAAATATTTACAAAATCTGAAAAAGCTTGTTCCTACTGTCTTTTTTAATGACTGAAATTACATTTTCTTTTTGAGCTGAGCAAAAACATAACCCAATCTCACATCCCTAAAGTCAGATGGATTGAAAAGAAAACTTCTTCTTGAGGTCTTTTTATTAAAGAAAGACATTTTATCATTCAGTTAGGGCAAAGTTTTTATAAGCATTCTTTAATAGCTTCTGGATAAAACACAAATATTTAGAAATGTTTGGTTTCGTATCTTCAGAGTTATGAGAGGCTAATAGCACATTTATTTTAAAAGGTGCAAGGGAATGTGAAGAAAGAATACACTGTGAATATATTTCTCAGTAAAGTCTTCTTAAAATCATTTGCATCTTGAACCCCTAATAATAACTTGAATTTTAAGTGTAATTAAAAAATCATTTGGGCTAGGGTGTGGCTCAGTGGTAGAGCACTTGCCTAGCACGTGTGAGGCACTGGGTTTGATCCTTGGAACCGCATTAAAAAATAAAATAAAATAAGGGAATTGTGTCCATTTACAACTACAAAATAAATTTTAAAAACATTTAAACAGCATTTTAAGGCAAAATTTAATAATGTTTGGGACAAATAAATTTTTTACATTGTCAAATAAGTATTTTTCCAAACACAATGTGACTTTTGCATTGGGAAGTTATTCTGCAGAACAGTGTGAACAAGATAGAAAACCTTACATCGAGGAGAAAACTCCACTTACTTAAGAATATGTATTATTGCCACATGTTGGTGTTTTATTTATTTATAAAACATTGAGCTTAATATTCATCCCTGTTCCATTCAGGAAAATTAAAATTTCTAAATGGTCCATTAACAACCTAACTCCATAGCTATTGCATAATATTTATTATCAATGCTATTGTAGCTGAATATTTCTGTTCTCCTGGTGGCATTTTATGTGTTTGGTAGCTTTCCAACTTCATAAGGCAGTGCTTTATTATTTCTTTCCATTTCACTCAGTGCTCAATTGATCAAAGAAAAAGAAGACATAGATCATTATGTGGAGGTGAATTTCAAAGGATTGTCAAAAGAGGAGGTTGCTGCGTAAGTATAACCTCTTAAAGATACTTTAATACAAAGTTTGTTTCTTTTGTCTTGGTTCTTTATTGAAATTTCAGTTTTCCTGTGACATACACTTTTTTATTGGAACATAGTATTTAAAAATTAAAGATTATATTAAATAGTGATAAGTCATGTCTATTGATCTTGCACATATCAAAGTCTTCAATTTTATGGCTCTCAAAATTCTTATATTTACCAAGATATTCTGCTATCACATTTACAGTATTTAGTTAAGTCTGGGCCAATAATTGCTTATTAACCTTCATTTTAAAGTGTTCTGTCTCAATACAAGAAAAAAGGAGCTATCAAAGAAAGAGTTATGTGTCTTTTTTGCTGGTAATTAAAAAAAACTTTTATTTATATATTTTCTTTCCCGTACAGGTACCCATAGAATGAATCAATGGATCATAGTTAATTAATTCTTTAAGGAAAAATAATCTTAAATTGTCTGGATTCATTTTTAAATGTATCATGTAAACTTTACCATTTTATCACTAGTTAGAATCTAAAATAAAAATCCATGTAGGTTAGTGAAAAATTAATAGAAATTTAAAATAACAACTAAATAGGCTTAGCATTGCTTCTATATAGACTTAATGACTCTGTTATAATCAATTTCTTTAAACATTAAAAATAGAAATCAAAAGGAAGATGGCGGCGAGGGGAGTGCATTACCCCCGTGTGCTGCTTCACTGTGTGGGAGTATGACAAGTCAGGACGGCTAAAGGATATCTTGTTAGGAATTTCCAGCAATAGTGGGGTGCTCCGGAACCTGGAGGAAGGATTTCCATCGCATGAGGATCTGCTACGGGGACTCAAACGCGAGAGGTTTATCGCACGGAGGGTAACACGGCTTATTCAGCAAACCGCCCCGCGGCTAGAGTCTGCAGCGCGCGCTGGGATAGAGACGCAGGGTTACAGCGCTGCAGTTTCTGCCAGCCGTGCAAGCACCGTACTCAGGGCTGAATTCTGGGTTCGAGACGGGGGAAAGGAAGCGGTCCATCTCGGTTCTCCACACCGGTCAGACCACAGAGGAGGCCAGCAGCCACCATGATGGTAAACTGACGTCACCTTCCCTGTTTTAGACTGACCGCAGCTCATTCAGCCATAGATCAGGTAATTTCAGGCTGCAATTCACCTGCGGCTTGCAGACAGATTGCTAGGGTTCAGCGCCTGGGTGCTTCTTAGAACCTGAGCTTATCGGAGCGAACACCGAGCGCGGGGCGGCCGAGTTCCGGCTCCCGGAACCGTCCCGCGGAGCCTGCGGAGGCTGCTTCTTGGACCCTGCTCCTATCAGAGCATACAACAAGCACTAAGCAGCCGAATTCCGGCTCCCGGAACTGAGCCCG
>NW_026000057.1:4964671-5033297 GCF_001458135.2 Marmota marmota marmota | reverse complement strand
TCTTAAAGAGTGTAGCCAAGAGCAAAACAAAGAAATCAGAAAACTGGGAAACAATTTATTGGGTAGCTACTCCCTAAGACCAATAGCAAACTTAACAAAGGAAGGTTTTTCACCCTTAGAATAAAGGATATATAGTAAAAATTTTCCTGCCATATTACAAAATTGCTATGTGCTAATCCTAGGAATGTGTATAGTGTATTTGCATGTGAGAGAGATATGAATAATTGTGTCTATATACCTGGCTGTTGTGGAGTAATTACAAAAATAACCTCAACTCTTCAACTGTTTGTGAATCTACCATTGTCCTTTTTATGGTGACTTTTCAGTACCTCTCATTAAGAGGCAGAGTTTATTCTGCACTTCCTGAATCTGGGTGGCTTTGTAGGTAAATTTAGTGAGATTCATCACATAAAAGTTAGCCAAAAACAAAGTTTATTTCTATTTAAATATCCTTTTTTATAAGATGATCATGGACTTTATTGATTTTTAAATTGCTAAACCCAAACCAATATCCATAAGTGATTATAAGTAGAAAAATTTGAGCTAGATTCTTAGATACAAAACAAGTATGACAACTGAATCCTAAATACAAGACAAAAAATACAAATGAAATTTAAAATTTTATATAAAATGATAGGTAATAATGCGAAGTATCAGAAATAAATCTGCAGAATATGAATGATTTCTGTGAGAATGAAATAAAGAACTATAGAAATATATAGTAAGACCTCTATCATTAAATAATACCACTTCATGGGGGGATTTTATAAAACACCAAATGAATGAATGAATACATAAAATTATTAAGAGTGGAAACTCAGTATTGTAAATATGTCAATTTCTACAAAACTGTCTATAGTTTTCATAAAATTCCAATTAAAATCCCAACATATTTCTCAGGGAAACTTAAAAGCTGTTTGAAAAATTTTATGGAAACGTCCAGAGTCAATTAAACCTGAGATATTCATTGAGAGGTGGGGAGGGGGGAGGGGGGAGGATGGGAAAGGCAGCGGAGCACAACAGACACTAGGATGGCAATTTGTAAATCAATGGATGTGTAACTGATGTGATCAAAGTGTCAAATATGATATGCCAAGAAATTTGTAACGTTTTGAACAACCCACAATAAAAAATTAAAAAAAAAATAAAATAAATAAAATAAAATAAAATAAAAATAGAAATCATATAAATGTACATGCATCTTATGAAATTAATCAAACTCTTCAGTTTTTCTGCAATGCTACAATGTTTATGCAGCTAATGTTTTAAAAAGACTCTCAACATACTATTAGTATATTGCCTAATGCTATGGGATTCTAATATTTTTGGCATAGGTTTCATATATTCTAAAATTCTAAAACTCTTGATATATTTAATTTTGTTTGATATTGTCTCTGTCAATTTGTATAGAATATGTAAAAACAATATAACTCATTCTGTCAATAGCTTCTTTATACAATGATCAAATTTTACAGTCACTTTTGTTACTCATTTCTACAGAGCTCCATAGATGCCATATGTAGCATCTAAATCTTTGGTTAAATGTTATTCTGACAGTTACTTCACTAACTTTCCATGGTCACCTTTTGGATTAAATTAAAGGCCCATATTGTTTGATAGTATAGTTACTAATTTTCTTTCCTTTTTAATTTTTTTATTTGTTCTAATTAGTTATACATAACAGTAGAATGCATTTTGACACATCATACATAAATAGATTACAATTGCTCATTCTTCTGGTTGTACATGATGTAGAAACATGCTGGTCATGTAGTCATATGTGCATATAGAGTTATAATGTCTGATTCATTGTATTGTTTTTCCTAGTTACTAATTTTAAGAAAAAGTAGATAAGGGATATTTGCATTCTAATTTAAATATAACAATATTCAAATAGCTCCAATTGACTGAAGACTGAAGCATAAAATTAGGAATTAAATTTGTGCTTCAAAAATTCCACAGACTAAAAGCTCATTTGCAAGTAAGCTTTCAGTGTATACTGAAGAAAAAATTTTAGCTAAGATTATACAAAATAGACTCTGGTGATGAATGTTTTCTTAATACTATTAATATTGATATCATTTTTCCACTAAGGATATTACCAAATTGATTTCTTATTTATCATTATGCTACAGAAAAACAGTTACACTGGATAATTCTCAGTCCTTAATAGTGCATTTTCTCCTTAAAGCTTCCCACACTGGAGTAGGTTTTTAGATTGAAGCCTTCTGTAAGATAGTGGATGCAAACTATTAGCATGAAGATAGCTTGAGCATGGCTCACTGTTATGCTTTTGATTGATACACATTCTGGATCTCACCCCAGACAAACTAATTGAATAGCATATAAAGGAGAAAATTGATGAGTGATTTCAGCATCTCCCAGTAATGCCCAGCAGGTACTATGAAGAATTATGCATATTCTATTAGCCCAGGGATTGCTGCATAAAACTTTTTATTAGCCATTCAACTCTAAAAAGATAAATTGTTCAACAAGCATTTATTAAGTACTTACTTTATATCTAATACTAGGTTTTTCACAGTGGGAGGGACAATGATATTTTATTGTCAGTTGCATGGCCTCATCCTGAAGCCTTAATGTCTATTTGAGACAGTAAGACCTGGGAGCAGGAGACAATAAGAAATGTGTGCATGCTGATTTCATGTGAGGTACAACCCAGAGGCTGAAAGGAATCAGAGAGAAGTGGGATGCAAGTATGACACTTGTCAAGGCAGATTTTGAGTTTGGCTTTCTGTCTGAGCAGCATGATAAAATGATCTAATTGGTAAGTCATAGATCTTCAGTATAGAAGGATGTAATGGCATAGAAATTCTAAATGTCATTTTCAATCAGGCAGAATCAATCTGAGATATGCCCTGAAATCCCATTCTCTGTATTGCCTGTATGTCTTTAAGATGGTAACCAATAAATCGATGTATACTCATTAATACAATTGATGTGCACTAGCTTTGATATCCCAGAATATGCATATGCTCTTCCTCTAGTCCCCAAATAGCCTCTCATCACCTACCCCATATATACCAACTTACACATAGGTAAACTCACGGTGACTTTCCTCCTCTTGTGCTGGGTGAACAGTTTGTTTCTAAGAATTGTTGGTTATTTGTTTTTGTTTTGGCACTAGGGATTGAACCCAGGAGTGCTTAACCACATCCCCAGTCCTTTTTTGAGTTTTATTTAGAGACAGGGTCTTGCTGAGTAGCTTAGGGCCTAGCTAAATTGCTGAGGCTAGCTGTGAACTTGTGATCCTCTTGCCTCAGTCTTCCAAGCTGCTGGGATGACAGACGTGCACTACAGCACCCAGATTTCCACTTGTTCTTTAGATCCAAGCCCTCACTTATTCCAAGACTTTCTCCTTCAGGTAAACTTTTTTTTTAATTAATTTTGATTAGGTATATATAACAGCAGAATGAATTTTGATACATTGTACACAATTGCAGCACAACTTTTCCTTTTTCTGGTTGTACACAATGTAACGTCGCACCATATGTGCAGTCATACAGGTACCTAGGGTAATAATGTCCATCTCATTCCACCATCTTTCCTCTCCATGCACCCTCTCTACCTCTCCCTCTCCTTTGCCCAAAGTTTCTCCACTTTTTTTTTCTGCATCATCAATTTCTCCTTTTCCACTGGATCAACCCCACTGACATTCATATCTTCTCTATCACTTCCCTTGGCTTCTCACCTCCAACCTCTATACCATTGTTTTCTATCCTTCAGAGCAAGCAGAAACATTGTTTTACTATTTTTGCCTTCCATTCTGGCCTTGTCAACTCTGAATTCATTTCTGATCCCAGTACTCACTGCAATCTCTCCATGTGGGGTCCTCAGTGACCTTCATTGTTGCCACATCTAATCATTGTGTTTCTGTCCTCACTGCGCTTGAAGTCTTCTCAGCATTTGACAGGGTGCAACACTCTAGCCCTCAAATATTCTGTACTGGTGGTTTCCAGGAACCCTGTCCTATGCTGTTCCTCCAAACTGGACTGCCTCCATCTCCTTTGCTGACTGGATTTCTGCTTTCAAACTCTCAGTGGTGAGGAATCCAAGGGCTGGGTCCTAGGCCCTCTCTTTCAGTTATACTTGCAAACTGGATCCAGTCTTAGAGCTTCAAATATTAGTCATAATTTGGCAACAACCACATTTTAAAAATTCAGCACTGAATTCTCCATCACACTCCAAATATTTATATTTAACTGCTTCCTTGATATGTCTCCTTGGATATAAAATAGATATTCCAAATTTAATACAATTTCAAACCAGACTCTTGCTTCCCTTCCCTCCTCTCCCACCGTTAGTAACCTTTCCACAGTCTTTCCCTAATTTAGCAAGCCGCACCAAGGCTGCCTGGAGTTTTATATTGCCTTTATCTTGCCCCCACTGAATCCCCCATGATGCCCCAGCAGATACCAAAAACACATCCCGCGTTGACCTACTTGTCCTCATTGTATAGCTACCATCATGTCTTGCCAAGATCACTAGGACAGTCTCCTAACTGCTCTTCCCCAACCATGCTGACTCCACCAAAATCCAGCTGCCAGAGTATCTTTTGAAAAACTTGATCAAGACACTTCTTGGTTTAAACACCCCCACCCTGAAGTGGGTCAGGACTTTGTGCCCTCTCTGGCCTAGTCTCCTGTTCTCCCTGCCATTGTGTTCTCCCATTGTGGACTTATTGCTGACACTCCTTGTCAGTGGGTATCACTTTGAATGGTACTTCCTCAAGGAGCCCTTCTCTGACCTCATAATGAAATTTAAATGAGTAGTGGAACAGGACAAGCTAAAGTAGTTGTTACTGATCACACCCAGTTAGTGAAATCCAACCAGTGGGCATAGAATAGTGACAAGGCAAAAGGTTTGGGTGTTTATGTCATCCATGTTTGCCGAAGGAATTTCAGTGTGCTTTGTTACTTCTTAGGTAACTAGATTACTACTGTGCCTTGTAAGTTTATTTCTTAAAGAACAAATGCATTATATTTGCATTCTACATTTGACATTCATGACTGACTTTACTAGCTAAGTCTTCAAATGGTTCACTGATCTTTAACTACTGAAGACAAACACATCAGAAGCATTGGTATACTTCAGGCTTTTAGTTCTCTATGATATTATCAGATAGTATGATTGCTTTTTAAAAGGACCTAAAATATCACTTATTATCATATCAAAATTGCTCCGAGTAGCTAAGTAATAAAAGTGCCATTTATAGACTCAAATACAAATTCCTGGGGGCAGTTTTTACCACATTAGCTATGTATATGAGGATACAATAAACAAAATCATCTAGGGACAGGGAATATTAATCTGCTTGCTATTATTTTCTGCTTCAGCTATCCAGTTCTGTTATGTGGAAGAAGAGATCGGATTGCAATTTGTACATGTCTCTAAGATATTGCTTTCTTCCAGAATGCCTTACTTTTAACATCCCCAGTTGATATCTGCTGAACGTCACTTCAGAAGTCAGCCCAGTGGCAATTAGGACCATCAGTTGCCATATTCACTGAGTGTGGGCTGTAAAGAAACAACCCTTTAATTTCATGTCTCGTAAAACCTTTTTTTCTCATTTGAATCGTGTATTTCTTACTGACTTATAGGAGATTAACTTTAAATTAGAAGTTAGGCTTTCATCTATATGGGTGCCCACATAGTGAGAAAATCTCTAGAAAAATGGCTTGCATGTTTATTATCTGGAGGCTGTGAAGCCCCTCCCTAGACCATGTCAGTTGACTTAGATAGGTACAAAAAAATTAGGATTTTTTATTTATTGAAATTTTGAATTTCAGAATTGTCTTCCAAAGGTGCTTTTGCAAACTATCCATATAGCTTTTTCTGTGCAAATCTAGATCTAGCACAATGACCAGGCACGAGATGTGACAAGCTGAAGGTGTTTATTCAGAATGTAATATTTTATAACAACATTGAAGGAATCTAAACTCCTTTAGGTGTGCTTTTCTACTCCTTCATGCATGTTTGCCTACTCTTGTGAAATCACTTTGTTTTCTTTTCAAAACATTTTGCTGTTTTGTTAAGCAATAAATTCTCTAAGGAGGTTTGCAAAATTCAACTTTCTGAAGAAGCCAGTTGCCAGGCAAATGGTGTTATCATATCAAGCTTTGTCTTCCACATAGTCTTCCAAGTCTATTAAAACAGCAAAGGCCCCAAACTATTCAGATCCTTTTCAGTTCTCCATCATGGTTGAAAAATAATTCTTAAAATGTCAATATTACTGCAATTATATAAAAATCATCCCTTGGTCTATACCCATACCCTTTGCTCTTTTCTTTGTTGGAAATTAGAGAGGTGACAATAACCTCTGTCACCATCTCAGTTGTTAAATCAATACCAGGCTATGGGTCCATAAGTGCTCTTTTGCTTTCCCAGGGTCTCCACAGATATTACCAGAACAAGATCTGTTTGGCACAATTAGGGGATGCTCACTTCTAGAATAGAAGACTGCAGCATCTGTGTTCTCTTTGGAAATAAAAATTTTCAAATGCCTATCTTTGGGAAATAACAAAGAGAATAAAAATTTGTAAGAGACGCTTTTCTTTGTTAGTTTTTAGATTATTTACAACTTTAAAAATATATTTGTATTGGGACCATTTTAAACACTCCAAACTTTCTTTTATCTGGGAAGACAAATTATCAAGATGCAAACTTGCACGCACACACACACGCACACTTGCACACATAAGTACATATGCAATGAATTTATAAATATATGCATATATTACATGTGTGTTTGTATGCATGCATGTATGTATATCGATAAACTCTGGCTTTACTTGTTAATCTAAATTTTTATGTATCACTTCATAAAAATCTTTCCATGTGTGCCCACTTAACAGAGTGAGAAAAGCTCTAGAAAAATGGCCTGCATGTTTATTATCAGGAGGTTGTGAAGCCCTCCTTAGACCAAGTCAGTTGACTTAGAAAGTTACACAGAATTAGGATTTTTTTTATTTACTTAGCTTGGCTATTTTTTTTTATCCCTCATAGATAACTCCTATTTTTTGTACTTTAGGTAAATTAAATCTGTGAGGAGGAAAGCTGAAATACTGAAATAACAGCTGACATGGGAAAGACAAAAGAACTGGCCACTACCATAAGGCCAAACTCTCTGGGACATACTTGGAAGGACAGAAATGACTGGGCCCTGCAGGCACCCTTTTCAATGTGTTCTGCTTAAGTAATTGTTAGTGTTTATTAATTATAACAAAATATTCAACAAAGTATTGTTTCGTTCACCTTATTCTGTTTCATACGTCAGAGAAATGACATTTTCCAGTAATTCATTTTAGAAATTTTAATATTATGGGTTTTTTGGTTTCATTCTCAGTTTTTATATTTAAAGATTTTGATTGTAAATTCAACAATGTTAATCCCCTCAGTTCTTAACTTAATTAACAGATCAATTATTAATGCATTTGCATATTAATTAATTAATGACCATAGTATCTTCCAACACTTTTATGGGATGAATGAAAAGAATCTTTCCAAATTTCTTTTGTGCTTTTATAAGTTTTTTTTTTCCCCATTTGTTCCCCCACTCTGTTCCTGAGGGATTAGAAGTTCCATGATCAAAATAATGTCTGAGGGGCTGGGGATGTGGCTCAAGTAGTAGCGCGCTCGCCTGGCATGGGTGCGGCCGGGTTCGATCCTCAGCACCACATACAAACAAAGATGTTGTGTCCGCCGAAAACTAAAAATAAATATTAAAATAATGTCTGAGAAGCCTAAATTTTATTCTTAGGAACTGGGAAACCATTGGACCCTCTCACACAGGGAAGTAGCATGGCTTCATTTTGAATATCACTCCAGGATGACCCGGTCTGTGGGCAACTGCCAGGGTATTGATCCAAATGAGAGTGGGTGGTGACTTGAGCAAGGCAGATGGAGAGGGAATGATAAGTGGTCTAAGTTAGGGGATGGGAAGATCAAAACTTACAGTGGAATTAATAAGGGTAAGAAGTATAGGGAGAAATCAAAGATGACTCCTGAACCTATCTGAGCAACTGTAGGAATGTGTGTTCCTGGTTGAGTCCCCAGTTCTTCCAACAGTATCCAGCACACAGTAGGCACCCAATAAATCTGTTTTTAACTAAGGCCAACCACGCTTCAGCTTATCTCTAGTTAAAATCCTTTCATTCCCACTTTGAACTGTGTTCTTTGCAAACACAACAATCATAGCTAATACTTTGGAGCACTTAATATATTTGATAGATATTGTTTTAAAAGTGTCACATGTGTTAATTAATTTAACCCTAGACAAAATCTTTCTTAGTTCCCTTTACAGCTGAAAACAGAGACATTAAGTAACTCGTGCAAGGCCACGCAGATACCAAGTACAAGAGCTCATTGAATGCAGGCAGTCTGCTCTAGAGCCCTTCCTTGATCTGGTTGCCATGCTGCCTCTGCAGTGACTCAGGTCAGGTCTCCATCGTGCTGTGTTCCCCCTCTTCTCTCCTGCTCCATGAATTGCCATTCTCCTGGCCTAGAATGCTCTCTCCTCTTACTCTAACAGAGCAACTGACTCCTCCTTATTCTTAAGTGACTTGACTCTATCAGGTAGCTTTATCCTATAGAACTGTTTTTTAGTCAGCTTTTTCCATGCTGTGACTAAAATACCTGACAAGAATAATATTAAAGGAGGAAAAGTTTATTTGGGGGTTCACAGTTTCATAGGTGTCAGTCCATAGACAAACAACTGGCTCCATTCCTTCAAGATGAGGCAGATCATCATGGCAGAAGAGTGTGGTGGGAGGAAGCAGCTCACATGAGATCAGTAAGCAGAGAGACAGAGAGAGTCTCCACTTGCCAGATAAAAATGTATACCCCAAAGGCACACCCCCAATGACCCACGTCCTCCAGCCCCACCCTACTTGCCTTCAGTTACTACTAGGTTAATCCACTGATTCATCAATAAATTAATTCACGGATTGGGTTAAGGCTCTCATAACCTAATCATTTCACCTCTAAACCTTCTTGCATTATCTTCTGCATAAATTCTTGAGGGACGCCTCACATCCAAACCATAATAAGTACCCACCCCTCCATCCATCACAGCACTGGAGGCTGTGACACTGCGTTGTCATGGCTAGTGTCTTTGTCTCTTCTAGTAGACCACAGGATTCAAGAAGGTTGGGTGGTGGCTCATATGTGCATCCTTGGTGCACGTGGTGCTGAGCTCACAGGTCAGGTGTTGGGAGATCAGTGAGTGAGTGAGTGTTCATGACCTCTTACCCCTCCATGGCCTGGTACACATGCTCTGCCTAGATGCTTCCCCTCCCCTTGGTGCCTGTGCACTGAGGAGGCTTTTATTTATCTTCCAGCTTCCGCTTCCTGTTTCTTGCTCTGTGCGTCTCCTTCAGTCCTTCCTTGCTCACGTGGTAGAGTTGCAAGCTCTTGTTAGAACTCACTCAGTAGCCATTGACAATCATGTGTTTCATTTCCCCCTTGATTAATGTTTGACAAACTATAATGACCCATTAGTAAGTAGTGGTTGTGACCCATTCTTTTGGAGATCGTGGCCAGCATTTTAAAAATGAAAAGAGAGTGCAATGAAATAGAATAGAAAAGAGAGCATTGCACAGAGCATGGCAAAATTTGGGAGGCTGCCACGTGTAATGGAAGAGAGCACAGGTTTTAAAAACAGCCTCCCTGAGGCTGATTCATAGTGGGGAAGGGAGAGGGAACATGGGAGGAATAGATGGATGCTAGATAGGGCGGGGGGAGGGAGAGGGCGTGGGGTTAGAAATGATGGTGGAATGTGATGGACATCATTATCCAAAGTACATGTATGAAGACACCAATTGGTGTGAATATACTGTGTATACAACCAGAGATATGAAAAATTGTGCTCTATATATGTGATAAGAATTGTAATGCATTCTGCTGTCATATATAAATTAAAAATAATAATTAAAAAAACAGCCTCCCTCGATTAAAATCTTAGCTTTATCCTCACCAACAAGCAACTGCCTGACTTTGAGTAAATTACGTAATCTTCCTGTACCTCAGCTTCCTCATCTGAAAAAAACAGGGTTGAAGTTAGTGGGGCTGATCTTATAAAAAAAAATAGGGATAATGATAGCAGGGCTGTACTCATAAAATGCTTATGATGATTCATCAAGTTATTATCTATAGAAGCTGCAATATTATGGGTAGTAGCCTTTAAATTTTCATTTCATGTATTTACATAATATATACATATACACATACATGTGTGTGCATGTGTGTGTGTGTTTGTACATGTACTGAATTGCAATATAAAAGTCTTTCTTTCTGTGAGTGGCCAGAAGGAATGGACTCAGATCTAAACTGGGAATCTTAGAAAGCAGGGATTATATTTTATTCACCTTTAAGACTCTTCTGATTTACATAAAATAATACTTCTGTTCCCTCTACTTTTCTTTCTACAATAGACTGAAGAAACTTTAAGTTAACACTTTGTATTCCACAGATGCTAAATTATAACTAGAAAATGAAAAGCAATTAAAGTATGTAAATGTGCCCCCAGCTGCAGATGCCATAGTTCCTGTGAGGGATTCAGTTTTACTCTGAAGTTCTGGGCAGACTGGTCAAAGGAGAGATGTGATGGGCCACAGGATTCTCACTACTGAAAGGTCATGCATCAGTTATTCAAGAGAGAAAAGCTTTTTTCTGATACTAAATTCCAAAAGAAAGTTATAACATGAACTTAGTAAAGAAATGGAGAACTGTAATAAAACTCTGTACCCCTAATGAACAATAAAATGGTCATTTATACAGTTTGTCATAACTGTTACATCTCTTGGCTAAGTTTTGTTTCCAGTAAGATAGTAACAAAATATATTAAATGATTACAGTGTGCTGATCGCTGTTTAAAGTGATCCTTCAACAACCCTATGAAGAGTCGCCCTTGTTGTTAGTCCTAGAGACCAAGGCATAGAATGGCTAAGTAATTTGAAATAGACAATCTATTGTTATAAAGAAGCTCTTGTGGTTTGGATCTTAAATGTCCCATAAAGGCCCTGTGTTGAAGGCTTGTTCACCAACTTGTGGTGCTCTTGGGAGATGGTAGAACCTTCAAGAGGTGGGCCTGGTGGAAGAAATTTAGGTCATTGAAGGAAAGCCCTTGAAGGGGATGTTGGAACTCTAGTCTTTTCCTCTCTCCCTCTCTTTCATTTCCTGATCATGAGATGAGTAGTGGTCTGCCATGATGTTCTGCTTCATCATAGACTCAAAAGCAATAGTGCCAAGTGACCATGGACTGAAACTAGGAGTCAGAATAAACCTTTCTTTCTTAAAGTTGATCTTCTCAGGTAATTTGTCACAGTGACAACATGCTAACACAGGGAAGAAATGGTTAGCAGAGAGGAAGGAATGAACAAACTATAGAGAAAATGGATGACATACACTAAAGTTCAGATTTTCAGAACCCTCTTGAATATTCAGGACTACACTGGATCCAGAAACTTCCTCCAGGATCACCTCTACAAGGACCCAGTAGTTCTACAATCATGATTCAGAGTTCCATGAAACTCCTTACTTAAGCTTGTCTGAAACAATTCTTATCCTACAACCAAAACAACTAAAAAAATACATTGTTGAGCAAGAGGAATTTTTGTCTTTAAAGTTAGCTTGGCCTAGGGATTTCCCTTTTCAAGATCAAGATGGATGACTAAGCCCATTTATTTTCTGTAATTGAAATGGCCACACAAAAGTTCCAAGGATGATAAATTCTTACCATGGAAATAAGAAAAATTAGAGATCTCAAGAGTTTCAAAATATTTCTTTCAGAAAGCAGTAAGAATATCACTGGTCATAAAAAGTGATATTTTGTAGTGATAACAGAAGTTGATTCATCAAGAGGACATATCCTAAATATTTGTGCTCCTAATGTCAGAACTTCAAAATACAAAACAAACACTGATAGGAAAAAGAGGAGAAATAGAGAAACCCACAGTCTTAGTTGGAAATTTCAACACTATAATCTCTGTAATTGATAGAAAATTTGAATGATACCATCAATCACCTTAAACAATTGACATTTACAGACTATTACACCAAACAACAAAACAGATGTTCTTTTCAAGTGTGCATGACACATTTGTCAAAGCAAAGATATTCTGAGCCAAAAAATAAATGTCCATATACTTAAAGGAAAAAATTATATGTACATAATTTTGTAAAAATATGTCCATAATTTTTACATCCTAAAAAAATCACAAGACACATTAGAAAATATTTGAACAGAATGAAAAAGAAAACATGGCATGCCAAATTTTGTGAGGTGCAGCTAACACAGCACATCAAGGGCATCTTATAGCATTAAAATGCTTATATTGAAAAGTAGAATATAAAATGAAGGGTATACAAGTATATATAAAATTAGAGTATAAAGTGTTTATATTCAAATCAATACTCTAACCTCTCTTTTACAAAGTTAGAAAAAGAAAGCAAATTAAATTTAAAGTTAAAAGAGAGAAAGGAATAGTAAAATGAAGGCTTGCTCACCAGCCTGTGGTGCTATTGGGAGTTGGTAGAATCTTTAAGAGGCGGGGCCTACTGGAAAGAATTTAGTTTATTGAAGGTATATTCCTGAGGATGCATACCTCCAATAACCTCAATGATAGAGAAATGATCAAATGACCTAATTTAGGTCATTGGAAGTATGCACCTTCAGGAGAAATGACCAAATTATAGAGAAAAATCAATGAGATTTATAGCTGGTTCTTTGCAAAAATCAAAAAAATTGATCCATCTTTAGTCAGACTAATCAGAGAAAAAGAAAGGCCACACACATCAACTTCAATTATTTTTGCTTCAACTGGAAAAACACTCAAATATATTTAGAATGAAATGGGCTCCTATAGTAACCATAAAGGAAAAAACAAAATACACTAAATTAAAATTACCCAACCTAGGTACTTCCTTGTGAAATTTCAAACATTATATAAAGAAAAGATGCTAGAAGTTCTAGGGGTGGGGGAAGAAGTTGCCATCAAGAAATAAATATCACACTATCATCACAGTTGTACACACTCGCACTAGGTGTAGCACTGGAAGAAAAAGGACGATGTCCTCAAAATCGGAAGGATGATTATTTTTACTCTAGAATTGTATATCAGATAAATTATCCATCAAAACGGGGAGCCACATAGACTGACACATCTTCTGACAGACTCTGCTTCTGCAGTTTTTCTTGTCCCCATTCCCTAAATGGTTAAACTGAAGTGGGGGTGGGGGTATAGAATTTAAGGTAAAGAAGGCTATACAATCTGGAAAATAGCATCTAAATCAGAAGTCCAAATTAAATGTCTATGAAGTTGCTGTAGCAAGTGATGGAAATCAGCACCTAAAAAATCTTAGTGATGATGTTAATATAAACCTGTCACATATGTCAGGGATAAGAAGTAATCAGGAAACTGATATTTAAGTGTACTATTAAATGTAGAAAGGCAATATAACATATGCTATATATGTTATGTGTATTATGAAAATATTAATTTAAGAAATAAAGCCAGCAAAATTTGCAAATAAACGATTGTCTCCAAATCCTTCCCCTGACCTGAAACACCACTTATATTTAATGACAAATTCTCATGTGTATATATTTATACCATACACATACGTGAACATGCATATTCTGTTCTTCTATTTGCATTTATTTTCATTATAACTATTTTCTTAATCTAGTTGAGATACATTTCTGTCTTGCAGACAGTGCCCTTTTTTGTTCCAAGTGATCATTTTTTTCCTTGTACGTTACTATTTTGTGTGAATGTTAGAATTTTCTTGTCAAAAGTCAGTAAAATATCATTGAATTTTTATGGGGAGTACATGGAATTTATGTTATTCTAGGAGAATTGATAGCGTTAAAATATTGAGTCCCACCTTATCAAGAACCATCATTTTCAACGTTAAATTATATCAGTGACAGCAGCATTCCTTCACATTTCTACTCTAGTAGAAATGAATATATTGCAAAATACGAAGGCTTTTTTCCCACAGGTTTTTAGTAGACACACAATATCAACATAAG
Source organism: Marmota marmota marmota (assembly GCF_001458135.2). NCBI lineage: Eukaryota > Metazoa > Chordata > Mammalia > Rodentia > Sciuridae > Marmota > Marmota marmota. The sequence goes on along the minus strand of NW_026000057.1, from coordinate 5,019,247 downwards.
AGATGTGTTTTGAGTTGCTATGTTGCTTTTTTTAAATTGGTGTATAATTTTACATAATAGTGGGATTCATCATGCCATATATGTTTCTTAATCATGAATAAACTTTGAACTTACCATGTGAAAACAGTTTAGCTCTTGGGTTGGAAGGATTTCTGGGAGAAAGGACTAAGGTAATTGGTCTTCTAAAAGTCTTTTCTAACTAATTTTAATCATTTTTATAATGTGCCTATATTTATAGATTTTTTTATTGTTGTGATAAAATTTAGCATATTTTCTAATAATCTTTAAATCTCCTGTACATCAATTGAAATACTCTGTGTTTCTCTGAGGTAGTATAAAGATAACAATGGCTAACCACATGGGCTCTAGAAGCAGATTACCTAAACCGATACCCCAGCTTCATCTCTCACGGGGTGTGTGATGTTCACTTGTCAATTAAACGTGTTGTACCAGAGTCATCTATAAAATGGAGAGAATAATGAGAGTACCTATTTCATTAAAAAACATTATAAGGTTTAAATAAGATAATTACATGCAAAGAATTGAGAACAGCACTTGGCACATTGCTAAGCCTAAAAGGCACCTATGACTATAATTATAATTGGAAGTTATATTACTTTCCTGGCACTGTTTTTGGTGACAGCAATTTTTATTTTTCCTGATAATATTTGAAAAAATTTCTTTATCTTTTAACCAAACCAGTTTTTTAATAGATTTAATTTTTGTTCTGTTATTGATTTGTGATTTGACTCTTAATATGTCCTTTCTTGTTCTTTGTATGGGTTTATTTCATTATGTTTGTTTTATTAGGATTGTTCCTAGCATCCTGAGTTGAAAGCTAGCTGCTTCTCTGGTATCAGTTGATAGTGGTTTTTAACGAACCACTCCTATAAGCTTCCTTTTCAAAACTGCAATGATTTCTTCCTGCATGATTTGATTTTTATGTATTTTTAAAATTCTAAATATGTTAAAATTTCCACAGTGGTTTTACCTTTAGAAAATGAATAAATTAGAAATATATTGATGAGTCTGAAAGTGAATGCTTTTGGGGTGTTTGTTTTTCTTTTTTTGTAGGTACTGCAGGAGTAGGAAGTGAACCTTTATTTTACACTGTACGTTTGCCATATATAATATCAGTTTATGAAATTTCTAGTGTGACTAGTGTATGGCCAGTTTTCATAAATGTTTCTTCTATGTTTGGAAAATAAATATATATTCTCTACTTATTTGTTAGACCATTCATATAGAAATATCTGTAATATTCTAATAACTAGTTTGAGCCTGTTATTTCTATCTACCTAGGCAATTGTTATTAAAATAATTTTCCCTCTATCTGTAAGTTTCTGAAAAAAAATTAAAATCAATTTCTTTTTATCTTTCTGTTCATTTTATATACTTTGAGACTGTTATTAGGTATGTTGTTTACCACCTGCTGTATTTTTCTGTAAATTTGAATCTCATTTATGAATCTGATATAATTATATGCTCCTTGAATTTTTTTTCTGCTTGAGTTCTATTTTGCCTGATATTAACAACATTGCAAACTTTCCCTTCCTTGATATTTGCAGTACTATATGGAAATACCAAGAAGTGAACATATGTTCCTATTATGTATCTATTTTATGTATATTTTTATGTTTAAATTCAAAGCTCTTTCATCTTCTTGCAAATACTTCCTTTTATTTTTACAATATTCTTATTGATGCACATTTTTGATTTTGTAAATCTGTCTTCCTAATTTAGAACTGGTAGTTTTCTAAATATTTGAGCTAGCTGCACTAAAATTAATGTACTATTTAGAAGAAAGAGATATTTATATACATGGATATTGTCTGGCCAAAGCATCAGAATCATCAACCTACATTTGTTTTCATTGTGTTCTGGAAGTTTGATCATTGGGTATGTATAGTCGATGAGAAATTGTGACTTCACTGTTCACATGTGCAGTGTACACCTTTGTTATATTAATTAAAGTAGCACAGAGTGTAAATGATTTCTTCAGAGAGCGTACAGTTTGGTACTTACTCTTGAACACTCAAGTTTAATGGGGGAAAATATTCTCTCTATTTTTCTATATGGAAAAATTTAAATATGCCTACTAAAATGATGCACTATTCCTACAATAGAAACTTTAAAACTCAAAGAAATGAGGTCAACTGCTGTCCTTAAATAGTCAGAGCTTGACATTTCTCTTTAGTTAAATTACTACAGATTTCTTACCCAAGAAATATAAAATGATAAAGCTGGAATGAAACTAGATATCATTTTGGCTTAATACTTTCTGATTGTATCAAAGGAAAAAAAAGGCAGAGGGCAAAAGAATGTAGTTAACAGAGTGCCAACAAAGAGTTTGTAAAAACAAAACAAACAATAATATATTATGAGAAATATGTTATTTTCTCATAACAAAGTATCATTACCTCTCTAGAAGAAATGTCATAATATGAGAAATCTAAATGCAGATTTTGCTATTTTCCCTTATACTATCTTTCATTGCATTGCTGAAAAGAGCATGAATAATGTTTTGTTTTCATTTTTAATTTATGTGACTTTTCCCTTTGTATTTTAAACATGTAATCTTTCTCTTAAGTATTTGTCACATTTATAGCCAAATGCATACTATTTTTCTTGCCAGTCTTTTAGTATTTTTTAGAATTGTGAAAGAATATATATTTTAAGGAAGCAACATTAGAATAGATAGCACAAAACTATAGTTGTAAAGAATCGATGGGTTTACTTTTCCCAAAGAAACCCCTCCTGCAGTTGTTTAATGTGAAAGGTTTTTTTCTTGAAAAGGTTAAAAAAAAAAAAGTTCTAATCAACTTTTGTACATTATGTAGAACTTCATTTTCTAAACTCTGCAAAAGAAAGTTTCATATTTAATGGGAAATCATGAATTATTCCATTTATTATCTACTTCCTCCTTTCAAAGACATGATCTGGATAAAAGGCGGGGTGAATAATTTCAAAAAATACAATACATTTTTAATGGGAAGGTGCAAACTACAGATTCTCATGACTATTAGCAAGTGTAGAGGAAACAGAATTTTACTTGCAAAACTCGTCAAACTCTTGCAAAGATAAAATGCATGACACCCTTTAGTAATATAAAAAAAAAACAGTGAGCCAAAGTTTTTCTTTTTAAGGCAACTTGTTGTTTTTGCTAAGTTTGATTTTTATATTCTCCAGCTTTCCATTTTTATTAAAAGTGAGTGATATTTCACTCGATTTATATGGAAAAGCAGTAGGTTTTTTTTTAATTATTGTTGTTATTTGTAGAGATGTATAGAGAATTGAAAGAAAATGTTATCTGACAGGAAAAAATCCTAAATAAGAGAATTTCAAAAAATTTGGAGAGTGTCACAAAATTGTGTCTCGAAGTGCAGAGCAAATACCATGTTCTATTAAGTTTTATGTTAATAAAAATTGTCAATATTAATTTAGACAAGAATATTCAGTTGATGAACTAGCATTGTCATGTTTACATGTGTTTATAGTCATGAGATTAAAAAGCTCATTTTTTTGTTCTCTCCCTTATTTTCATGTTTTCTATCATCGTAATAAACACAGAATTTAACAGAATTGCATTACTTACTCATATTTCTTTTTTATTATTATAACTCAATTTAAGAACTAAGTTCATTTTTGAGGTTTTATTTTTTAGCTTAGTATTATTGCTTTTCTAATGGTTGAAAGTTACAATGTAATTTGAAAACAAAACAAAAAGATATGAATCCATACAATGGTCTCCTTTTGTCAAAGGGGCTTGGGTTCGTGTTGAATTCTGAAAATACTTTCCCTGAAAATTCTTCTTTAAAGATGGCATTCAGTTCACATCTTTCCGTGTCTGACCTTTAGTTGAAATCATTCTTTTGTAAAGAAGTTTGAATTTCTCAAAGGAGTTTGCAAATAATGACTGTACACAAAAATTGTGTATATAATTGACCTTATATGAGGAGCTTTTCTCCCAGTTCTTTACACCAAACTTCTAAAGAAAAACTTTTAAAAATATGTTTCGGTTTGAGATTTTTCAATAAAGAAAACGATTGTCAAAATGTGGTGTGACAGCTTCATGGATAAATATTGTGGTGACACTTTATATTGACAGGTGCATAGTTTATTCATTTCCTATGGATGAGAGCCACGGTACTTCAAATATTTGATTGAATGGAAATCACTTGAGTAAATCATTTTTAACAGGATGTGCACATTAAAAATATCTTTATATTATTAAGGGAATTATTTAAAGCCATTGGAAGAGTTGCCGCCTCGTACCGCCTGCAAAAATATCATGTCTTTCCTCTGATTATCTGGTGATTATCACCAGCAAAATTATTATTTGATTTATAAACATTCATTGATTTGATCTCCCAAAAAGTGACTTCTGCTAACACTAAGCATCAATGCTAACAATTGAAACTGTGAAATAATATTTTTCCATTTGACACAAATAATCCATGGGTCCTAAAATAAAATAACCCATGAAATGAATTCTTACTGTGCTTTTGGGACAATTCTTTGCTGACACAATTGTTCAATATATTATTTGTTGAAAGAATTATATTAGTTATAGTCTGAGTTACAAAATTCTATGAGGTAGACTTCATTCCTTAATCATTAACCTTATTATGTCTCTTTAAAAGGAATTCAAGTTTGAACTTGGTTTAAATAGTTTTTTCCAAATGGTATATTTCAATTTGTATATACTTTTAAAATTTTGAAAGTTGTGTTTCCTAAATTTTATTATTAATAGATAAGAATTTGCAGTTTGTAAAATTATAAAGCAAAATTTTCATTTGTAAGTTTTTCTAAAAATTCAAATTAGCAAACTTACAACTGTTTAGAAAACCACATAAAATTTCTATTTTATAATCTTCTGGGGGTAGATTTTATTTATTGATTAAAATTATAAAGTTAGTCTAGCTATCCAAAATTAAACTGAAACAAAAATCCTACTACATTTATATTCTGATTTATTGATAGTATTTTTAATTTTGACTTGCTTTTTACAATTTATACAATTCAAGGTGATATATTTATTTGGACAGAAATTCTAATGAAGTTTTCAGAAAAAGTATAAATTAATACATAAATAAAGGGTTTTGGGAATGAAGCTAAAATGTTCCATTCAGTCTTTCAAAGAGAGTTTATATAAAATTATAATTAAATTATTTATATAGCAATATATAAAATCATGATCATATAATATATATTTAACACAATACTTGTATATCCAAGTATTTTTATTTTCTCTCATAAAAAATCACCAACAAATTTTACAAAGAAAATAATATTATAATGGTTATGCTATTGAGCTTTTTTCATGATTAGTTATAACTGCACAATATTATGAAAAGAGCTATTTTTTGAAATACATCTTAAAACTGTGTGTAAGCTCAAATGGTTGTATTGTGTTCATTATTTGAAGTTTTGAAGTGTTTAGGAGAATTAATGTTCATTTTAATAACTAATTCAAATTGTAATGACAAATTGTAGTGAAGGATTCTGATGCTGATGTAAGAAAATTCTACTTTTTGAAATATTAACGTGTAGTCATTAAGCTAAGTCATAGAAAACAAGCAGTTGATCATCATGTTATTTGTGATCGGTGGTTGTACTGAGATGCAAAGTGAATTTGTTTCAGAGAGAAGACATTACAATTTGAAAGTACTTTTTATATGCATTTTATTCAGTTAATAAAAATGCCTCATTAAATATATGAATGCTTATCTCTATAATATCTTTCTAATTTTCCAAAAATGAGAATGCAATGATTTGAAAACTGTTAATCTGTGAGATGCCACCTGCTGTATTTACATTTTAAAATATATAAATAGGGTGTAGTATTTGGTAAGTGGTCTCATAGACAGCTACTTGTTTTGCAGTTCTGCATGGGTGATATAGAATCCATGCATAACTTTGCATTTATATTCTTTGAATATCATCTTATTTGCATACCAATTAAAATAATATCTGTATTAAGACAGTTAATGAAAGTTATCAAATTTACATGATGTGACTGCAGTTTGCTAAATTTCCAGTAGATGCCCCCAGAGACCAGTCAACTCATTGGAATTCTTTACATTTAAGCAACTTTTTTATATTAAAACTTCTTTTTCTTGCTGTTTTGAATTACATATAAAACAAAAGTCTTAAAATCTTAAATTCCATGAGTTTATTATTCTTCCATTTTATTACAAATACATACACATGCATATATATGAGATAGCAGTACAATTATTAATCAGTAGTAATCTGTACTATGACAAATAATATAAACCTAAAGGTGTAAAAAAAATTAATACTTTCAATTTTCATTGTAATTCTACATGTTTTTAAAATGAAGTCATTCCAAACACAATTTTTTTTTCTAGTTTCTTTTTCTTTAACTATTTATGTGGCAAGGGAAATGCTATATCATTGTGTTAGCTTTGGGTGAAAAAAACAATTACCATTTTCTAAACATGATTACACATACCCAAGGAACTTACAAAATCGTTATCAGTCTGCATATATCAGAAAATAACTTTAAAAAAATTTTTTTATATGTAATATCTACCTACACTTAAAAGTATGTGTAGGAATAGTGATTCTCTTTATTTCATGGAAATTATATTAACTGAAGCTATTTAAGTATTAATTTAAGTCAATGTAATTATCCCGTAGGTGATTCCAATAACATTTATCCCTACGATATGAATGTAAGACTGTTATAACTGACACAGATAACCCACTAGTGACTTATAAATATTAACTTAATGGAATAAAAGTATTATCCTGACTTTTGATTAGCTATTACATATCTTTTGAGTTTATCTTTGTCAGATTAAATTAAAAATTTATGCTCTTGTTTTAAAGTATGTTTTTTTTTATTGAATGGTTTGAAATATTTGACTGAATGTGAAGCTTCACCTTGTTACCATAATTTTAGTTTGTCCCGGGAAGAAATATGATAAATGTAATTGTCCTTATTTGAATAGGTGATAATGCTTTACACCGTCAAAGTCAACCTCTTAGTTTATGCATTAATTTAGGTGGGGATAAGATAAAATAAATTGTTATACCTGTTCATTTCACCTATTTGTCTTTTCTGGGTTTGTAGAAGTATGCACTTTTTACCCTTTTAAATGTTTGTCAGTGGTTTATCCTGGTAGCTGTTACACCCTTGAGTGGGAATCATATCTATTTAATTTGCTTTTCATGAATGCTACTAGCGTCTGCTCCCTCCTTTAAAAGAGGGGGATCCTCTGGGAGAGCCACAGAATGATACTGATCTCTGCTCCCAATCCAACATAAACATGGATTAGCATGGATAAAGAGAACGGCTTTCAAATTGGAGATTACATCATAATTGTCAAATTTTGTCAAATTCCTAAATGGTCAATGCAAATAAATAGAACAGTTGTAAGAATGGGCAGGAGGAAAAGAGGAGAAAACGCAACAATAGTTGATGTCCCAGGAGGCAATGTGGGAAGTGGAAAGAATTCACAATCCGAAGTCAAAGAGGGTTGGGTGTGAATCACAACTCTGCCATTTATTAGCTTGTGTGGTTTTGGGCAATTCACAGTCTCACTGATCGCTGGAGAGAGGTGTGTGTGTGTGTGTGTGTGTGTGTGTGTGTGTGTGTGTGTGTGTTTTGTTATTGTTGTTTGTTTTTAAATCTGTATAAATTAAAGTAGTACTTAACACAGTTGTGGAGTGAGTTAAAAGTGATATTTACACAGTGCCTGACACATTGTGGGAGTTCCGAAAATAGTAGCTATTGAAGGAGGAATTTAAAATCCATGTCATATTTCTGTGCCTGTAGACCAGCACACCCCGCATTTCCTAGCACCTCCACACATTCAGCAGCTATGAAGCTCGAGCCGGATTGTTGAATTTTGTTGTCAGTTTCTAGATGTTTTTAAAAACTTGTAATTTTTTTAGGGAAATTTTGATATAAACTATGATAGTTTTAGCAAAATTTCTTGAACAATGCCTTTAAAAGGCAGTAAAACCTGTATGAAATGCACAACTCCCTTGTTCTATCTCCAGCTGCTTCCCTGATCCCAATGCAGCCTGAGGTACCTGCTGCAGTAGAGATCTTCCTCATGATGCAGATTTATGGATGCCCAGTGTGTCTATCAATGTCCCCACTTCTACTTTTGTGAGTGGTATATATATTTTTTTCTGTCAGAACTCTCCCCAAATCCCATCATAGTAAATCTCTTCATGATTTTTAACAGAGTTCTCAATTTTCATCTTGTAGGGCAGTTTAGAGTCAAAGAAATTTTCCTTCTTCTGATGCTTAAAAGCAACACTTAATTTAGACAAAATTTAATGTATAAATGAAACCAAAGACTAAAATCTTTACATCCAAATGGAATAACAATTTAAATAATAAATTTGGATCTTGTTTACATTTCTATTTATTTTCTTCTTCACAAAGAAAGTGAACTTCAACTGTGGTTGTCTCTTAAGAAATAAAAAATCTGAGAAATCCAAATATAATAATGAAAATTGTCATGTATTTTTGTTTTCCAAGAATCAGTTCATTTTAATAAATGAAGATATTCAGATTAAATAATTTGCCTTACTTTAAAGATTTAGTAGAAACCTATTTAGTAAATAACTATGATTCTTTCTTGCTCTCAAATATTACTCATGAGGCTTAATGGCTTACAGGTGCATTTGTACATGCATATAGGTGTGTACAAAATATAAATGGTGTCAACAAAGTTATATATACATATTTAAACATATTCTTATTTGGTATAGCTTCTGCAAAAAAAAAATGACCTTTTCAAAAAATTACTAGAAATCTTTAAAATCGATGCTATATATTGTTGGTGTTTTGAACCCAAAAGATATGTTGGAAATACTCCTAGTCCAGCTTCTTCTGAATCACTTGGTGTTCTTTGGTCAAAAGGCAATGAAAACCCATTCTGACTAAATTAAGTGGAAATGATTTTATGGAAAGGATGTTAGGTGACTGGTGGAATGTGGCGGAGAACCTAGCTCAGAAGAAGTGGACAAGACACAGGCCCCTTGAATGGATGTAGGTAGCAAGACTACTGGAGAATCTTGTCCGGTGCAGCTGCCCAGGGCTCCTGCCTCTCCCACACCTGTGCTGCTTGCCTCAAAATTCCAGCTCATGGGAAAGACCGGGTCTCCCTCTAATTTGGGTCAATAATCTACCCCCTGACTAGGGAGTCCTTGAATTCCTATCCCACATATAAGGCTGGCTAGTTGCAGAAGTATTTTCAAGTGTGCCAAGGCAGAAGTAGGGCTTCATGCTGGATGGGGCAGATCCCCCTTCATCTCCCATGTGAAGGCAGAAGGATCTGGAGAGTGATTTTCTACCTCTCTGTCTGGATTAGGATTAGAACTGAGATGACCTCCCAACTGTTCTGCCCAGTGCATATTTTCATTGTTTGAAGTCACTGTTTAACTTTTACTTCGTGGTCCTTCTTTTTATTTTTGCTGCAGCAGGCTTTCTTCACTCATAGGAAAACATTCTGGCAGCCAATGCATGAACATCTGAAGTTGGCATTGCTCCTCTGAAGCAAGGTTAGGGTTCCAGGCTGTGTCGTCACCCCACAAACTGCCTTCTAGGGGACCACTTGCAAGAGCCCTTGGGGACTCCCAAACTCAAGCTATCTGAACCCAAATTCATCATCTTTCCCAGTAGCAAATGTTCCCCTCTTTAGCAAATTACCAATTACTCAATCAGAAAACCTGGTCATCATCCGAGCTTCTTCCTGTCCTTCACCTCCAACAGCCATTCAGCCACCAAGTATCCAATATTTTTATCTTCTAAGTATTTTTTGGATCCACCAACCCTACTTAGCCCCCTGCCTGTACCCCAGTTGCAGCCCCTGTAGCCTCTCCAATCCACGGCCACATGAGTTTACCATCTTTTCTCCCTACTCCCAGTTTCACCCTCCTCCCATCCCTTCTCTTGGATCAGGTGTGAATTTCAGAGTCACAAACTCAAGGATGCTAAACTGAAAGTCTTTATTTTTTTATAACTTAATTTTAATTCCTGGCCCTGAGCCTTGATCCTCCCTAGTGTAAAAATCCAATCTTGTCACTCTCAGGTAGTCAGTCCAATTCCACAATTTCTCAGGTTGCTCAAGATTCTAAAACATCTTCCTCCTCACCCTAACTTCCAATACAGAAACAGCGTTGTACTGAAGGGGGCTGAAGGAAGTAGAGTTACTAGATTTAGCAAATAAAAATACATGAATTGAATTTCACTTTCAAAAACCCAGGTGTGTGTGTGTGTATATATGTCCCATGAAATACTTAGGGGATTCTAATACAAAAAAGAAAATCATTTGTAATTTATATGACATTCAAATTGAACTGAGCATTCTGCATTTTATCTGTCAACATGGGGAACAGGCAGGGCAACAGCATATGACAGAAATTACTTTCAGATTTTCATGGAGGACCTTGTCATTGTCACTGATTTGCCCATCCAGTCCCCAGTCCTCTTTCTTCTTTGCTTACACAGCTCAAATTGGGTTGGGACATCACTGTGCCCAAGAGGAGTCAGGATATTTGGGTTTCCAGACTCCTTGCAGCAAAGGGAGAGTGGGACGTCATATGACCCAGTTCTAGACAAAGGGTCCAAAAGTAGAAATCTGCTAGGAGTTGTGGGAATGATCCTGTTTTTCCCCAAAATAAGGAAAGACACAGTCAATGCCCCCTCACATTCTACTTTCTTCTTGAAAGTGAACATGGTCTCTGGAGCCCTATGGCCACTAGCAGGGAACAAGGAGGAAAGAAGGTCAAGATAATCCCAGGGACCTTGATCTTGAACTTGCCAGTCCAGTGAGCCAGGTCCTTGGCTGCCTAAGATTAGGCAAAAAGTAGATTCTCTATTTTCAAAATACTGTGATGTGAGTTCTCTCTGACTTATAGCTGAACGTTCGCATCTCTAGGCTGTGGCATCCTGTGCAGGCAACTGTCCCCAGTCCATCCTTGTTTATCAGCTCTGGCAATATGCTGGCCTGAAGCCTTTCAGAGGCTCCCGGTGCTGCCCATTTCAATCATGGCTGTGCCATCCTTCCAACCCCAGTGAGAATCTCACCATGAGCCTCTCAGCACGCATCCCTGGCTATGGCTGGATAACACAGTGGCAGACACAGTGACCCTCCCCTTCCGTTAGTGTCATCTGTGAAGCCCTCTGAAAAGTTATGACATTTTTTCATAATGTCACACCATACCACTGAGGGACTGCATGACATCATAGGGCTGGTTCTGGTTCTCTGGTTCTCTTCTGCCTACAAACCCTTGATGGCTCCCTGCCTTCTTGTGCCCCGTGCATGGGGAGGTGGGCAGCGGGGATGTTGGTAATCCTCCTACCTTCAAGACTCTCACACAGGAAGCAGGTTCCAGTGTCTTCTACACTTAGATCCCACTGAACTTCACAGATTGCTGGCTTGTTCTTCTCGCCCACCCCTCTGGTATTTGACTGGAATAAAGGGGAGCAGGGAGGACATGGTCTTTCTGGCTCCATTTTCCTCTTCTATTTCAACTAGAGGGACAAGCAGGAAAATCAAAAATGGTCACTCCAAAATTTACTCTCCCTGTTTTAAATATTTCTTGGCTCGAACCGAATGGTAGCTGTTGATCTTTTGACCCAGGAATGTGCTTTCCTTACTCTATGAGCTGGTACAACAGACTGGCTGCTGGTGTGGGGGAGCGCTGCTGTTCAGAGTCATTCCTTCCAGATGCCGTTTCTCAAAAGCAGTCACACCCTGTCCATTGGGACTCAGCCTCTCCAGGACTCTCCATCACTCCTTGCTTTGAGCCTGAGCTTCTTACCATTGCATTACCACGAGGTCTCTTCATTGTCTGGATCCCACTTAAAAATAGATAAATAAAGACAAAAATAAAAACCTCCGTATCTCCGTACTCTCCACTCACCATTCTTGATTTCTACCCAAGTAGATTCGCGGAATGAGAAATTCTTGGCAGATGGAACCTGGGCAGTTTTGCTGTGGAAACTCCACAGGTGAATCGAATGACAGCCAGGAGCTGATGACCAGCAGCAAAGGGCTTCACATTCCCGCAGCATTTTCACTTAATTTCATCTTGTTCCTGAAAGAATCCTGCGATGTAGGGAGGGCAGATATGAATGTGTATATTTTACAAATGACAGGAAGTTAAGACCAGGGAGGTTGGGACAAATTGGATATTCTGACTAATTCTGAGCTCTTCCCAGTCTACACTGAAATTTTTATTGCCAATAGTATCATATATCAGTTTTTCTAAATATTGAGTTCTCGGGTTTTTTTTAAAAAGCTTACAAAAATTAATAGAAAGACATATATATATATATTGCTATCTGGTTGTTCTTTTTGATAGGTGAATAGCCACCACATATCATAATTTTGTATATTTATATGTAGACATTTTCAGTCATTATTTTTCATTTCTTAATTATGGGATTGTGTTTTCCCACTAGAATGCCAACTTCACAAGAATACTGAGTGTTTAGAACACTGGATGGTACTTAGTAGGAAATGCAATAGTGATTCATTGAATGAGTAGATGAACCATCCTCTGTCAATGTCCTTGCATATGGTTTATTATTAAAGTTAGGATTTGTTTTCATCATTGTTTTTTGAGCTGGGATATTGCTATTACCCAGGGTGGTCTCACACTCCTGTGCTCAAGTGTTCCTCCTACTTCAGCCTCCTGAGTTCTGAAACTAAGCAATGAATTAGCAAAACCAATAACTTAATTCTACCTGAAAATAATTTTATATATATATATATATATAAATGTATGTAAAGTTTATATCAGTATATATAATGATATGTATATATAGCGATAGAGTTCAATAAATCATTCTGTATGAATGAATGAATGAATGAATGATAAACTTCCATAACATACAACAAAACTGCCAAATACAGGGAGGACGTTGCTTTGATATTAAATAGCAAATGTGATTTTTGCCCGGCTTATTGTAGTTTTCTGATTGGATGGGTTGGCTTGTTTGGGTGGAAGGCTGGTGTATCCAGTATTTTTTAATACTGTCAGTGAACTAGCTTATTGTCCTTGTCAAAGAGAGCCCAGCTCTGGAACGGATATATTTATAATGTAATTTCATTAAAATTACTGTATTTAGATAGCTTCTGGCATCTTTCATTAAACTGAAGTAGTTCAATTATAAGTGTCTGAGGCAAAGATCTTTTGATAGTTTTCAGTGCTTTCACTGAGGGGAAGAAAAAAAAAAGAAAGAAACACTGTTCAGCCTTTAATTATCAGAGAATGAAAACACCGGGCAGATTGAAAGGATTAAAACAAGGCATTGAGCTTTCTGATTCTTATTCCCAGCTACAGGAACTCGTACAAGAAGAACATCTGCGTGGACATGCTGCGGGAGGGTTATCACGAGTCCTTCACTGAGCTCTTTGCTCTGATGGAGCAGTGGGAGACCCTGAGGGTGGCTGCGCGACGCAGGTCCATCTTCTGGACGCAGAAGCCCCTGGAGGATCAGCTAGATAAACTAGATTACTTACACCACCACCTGACCAGGGCCGAGGCCGCCGAGAGGAAAGGTAGGTGGAGAGATGGTGGGCAGGTCCTCTAGGGAAGGTTCCAGGTTGTCTCCTGCGTGCAGGGGAAACATTGAGACAACTTAGCCCAGGTCTCTCTAGTCAACTAAGCATATTTATGGGACAAATAATAGGGACCACTGAATGAAGAGGCAGCCCAGACATAGGGTCTCCTGGTGCTGTCACTCCAAGCCGGGAAGACATCACATGGCACCTAATGACATCTTCTAGAACTTTCCAACAGATTCAAAACTCTCAGATCATGAATTATTAACGTTTACATAATTTATCCTTATCTGCCTATTGACTTTTGCTAAGGAGATACTTTTGAACAGCCCTGTCCCTTCAAAATGATACAGATTTTCCAGAATTTATGTAAATGAGCTTTGAAGTTTTTCTCATGACATGTTACTTGAATCAGAAATTTTATATTAGGGAATACTGAGAAGATACAAAGTACCTGCAATTCACAATTGTGGTTAAAATTGTTAATTTTATACTTTCCATGATTCCATGGAATTTCTAATAATTCCTTTTTTTTTTTTTTTTTGGTATTCTAATATTTTCCAGAAAGTTATATGTCAAGAATTGGAGAAAATATTTTCATCTCTATTATCACTATATTGATATTGTTATAAATATTTTTCAGTCACATGTTAATAATTGATCATTTTAATTGGTCACTTATAATTAAAGAAAAAAATGGAAGTCCCAGATTTTGGCATATAAATTTGGTGTTCTAAATTATTCATTTCTTCAACATTTTGGGTGAAAACATGATAGAAATCAAAATAAAATAAAATAAATTCTTGGGCCTTGACATGACAGTGTTTCATTTCAGACCATTTATGGGTATCTGACAAATTTCTGTTAGCCCCTCAGCTTCTATAGAGCCATCTGATGAGACAGGGGACAGCCACAGAGGCAGCCACAGTCTCTCAGCTTCTAGAGTGAAGTCCCATCAAGATGTGACCTGACTTAAGACCACAAGATGTCCAAACTGTGAATAGCACATCAAGCAAATTAGGGTGGAGGGGGTGGTGAGGTTGAGATGGGCCTGGGTTATTTACACTATGAAAAGTATTTAAATGCCGGGTTGACTTTAAAATGGAGTCTGTTGGTGAACTTTAAAATGTGATTTATATAATTTCTCAAGAAATTAACTATCGAGAATAAAATATACTTTTGTGAAAAACCTGCATTCCCATGTCAGCCCCAAATTCTGAAGTGATATTGATGCTGGAAGCACAACTAGTCAAGATAAAACCCGCCCATTAGCCACTTTTTAAAGTTGAATTCCATCATATTCACTGTGTGAGGTGGGGGCTTTCATTTGAGCAGCATAAATATGAGCAAAAACTCTGCCTTGTCATAAAGTGTCACAGATGAGTCAACTTGTCATAAAGGCTTCTGTAATGACAAAGAAACCAAAATACCAAATAGTTTGCTTGAAGGTAGAACACATTTTAATTTCTAATCTTTCATTTAAAAAAATGGTAACTATACATAAAAATAAAAATATTCCTCCAATTTGAAACTCATGAAATCCCAACTTCATTATAGACAAAGTCTTGCGCAAGTGGTCAGAGTCATGAAAGGAAATATTTTCTTCACAGAGCGGTTTATCACATATTCATGGTAACTAAGTTTGCATTTGTTAAATGGGGCAAAATTACTTCTTGTTCAGCCTAAATGGTCTGTAGAGTTCTTTCCTAAAAACTGCAGTGGCTTTTGCCTAGTTGAAATACAGAAAATCAGAAATGTTGCAAAAAAGGTTAGTGGAAATAATTCAGTTGAATAACATGTAAGCATTTATATGGTCCTTTGTAAAGAAGGTGTGCAATTTTTTTACAGTCAACACATGAACTTAATTGAGGGAAAATTGTGATTTGAAGAAGGAATGCCCCATAAAATGGGATACACATTTTTGTTTTTAATAACTTGAGTTAATCCTAATCTTAAAATATACACATGTATATGTGCATGTGTATGTATATATATGTGTGTGTGTATGTGTATGTGCATATATATGTGCATGTGGGTAAATATATACACATGTATCCAAAATATAAAAATCTGTGAATAGCATCTCAAGGTTCCATCCCATATGGTGGGGAAGGGGGGGGGGTCTGAAACAATTATCCTAAAATAATGTGTCTCTGAGAAACCTCATTGCTTCTCATTGGAAAGACCATTGCTCTAGGGTCACAATGAAGTTCATTTAATCAAAACTATGGCACTAACAATAGTCGTCTCAGGTCAGTTCTGTCTCTTGAGATTTACAGAGCAGTAATCTAGAGTTATTTAAATAACTTTAACAAAATATCACTTGCTGTTTTAGAGCAAAGTTGTGTTTAAAGTAAGCCAGCCATTTCTTATTGGATTATTTTCCACTCCTGGAAGGGTTTCTTTGTCCCTGACACATTTCCTGTTTTATCCATTGTTGTGAATCATCTTCGTACCATCTGTATGTAACATTATGATTAAGATCTTGAGCCCCATGGGGTTGGGGAAGAGATGGCAATAATGGTAATGGGTACTGAATCAATAGATAATTCCAACATTATTTACGCTTGACTTTTAAATTATTGCCAAGAGTTGAGCAGCAATTTTTTTCCAGTAACATTTGTTTAACATACACAAAGTGTGTTCTAATCAAGCAAAGCTCCAAAATATATTATAAGTTTTATGCGAAGACAAACAAAAACAAAAAAATTATCTGGTAAAATAAGTTTGGTGAACTATCATTGAAGTTAAGAAGGTTGATTTATCGCGGAACTTATTAGAGCCCTTTTCATGCTTACATATATTGTGTGTATACTTCTGAAATTTATTTCATTATGGAATCTCTTCTTTAGAGAGCATAGCGTTTAAATAACAGACCAACAATAAAATTTATTTTCATCTTCTGAGTATACTTACTGACAATTCAAGAGAGTGACCTATAAGCAAGGAGACAGGCTACTTAGAATGTAAAGGATACATATGACAAACATAGAAAAATAGCTTAGCTGAGAAGTAGTCTTTCAATATGGTATCTTAATAGCTTATATAAGTATAGCTCATTGTCTTTTTAAAAAAACATTGCTTATGACATGTTGGGAATATTTTTATATTAATGTTTATTTACTGAAAAATAGAAAAATTATTGCAGGATTATGTATATAGTTTTAAAAATTTATATAAAATATTCTTTATATAAAATATTTTATTTAAGTAGAGTATATGAAATTCTTTACTCAATCCAAAAAGAGTAAAACTCTCTAATTAGTAAATATGACCAAGAAATATGAAATATTAAGAAATAGACTTGCATGGTCTATTCACATTCGATGAATCAATGTATACATAAGAGGTGTAAGTGAAGGAATGGCACGGGTTTTAAAAATTTCTGTTGAAACACTGGATGATTTATTTATAGTTCTTGACAATCACCTTTTATTTAGCTTGTTTCACTTTTCTGAGCCTTTGGATTTAATCTTAGAGATGCATTAATGGGCAATATTCTTCATTATTGTAATACCTTCAGGAACAAATAGGCTGACTCTTCTGGTAGTAGTGAGCAATTGCATCAATGAATTCTACTCCACAATCACTGTTATAAAAAAAAAGTTTTAGAATAGTAACTCAGGCCACTACCTATTTACAAGTGTGCTTTCAGAATAAATGCAAAAAGACAGAAAGATTATAAATTTGTTCACATTCACCATTTGAGAGGGGTTTATAGGACTGAGGTGCAATTCATTAACACACAACAACTTTTTTTTAAAGTTTTTTTTTTTTGTAGTTGTAGATGGACAGCATGCCTTTATTTTATTTGCTTACTTTTATGTGGTGCTGAGGATCGAACCCAGTGTGAGGCAAGCACTCTGCCACTGAGCCACAGCGCCAGCCCCGCAGACATTTCTATTACTATGGCAGTGGAGTTTATAAGGACAATTCATAATTTATTAACAAACCTTTCTGCATACATATAAGTCAGGTGCCACTTTAGGGGGGGAAAAAACTACAAGGGTTCAAGTAATAAACTAACAACTATCTGAGTAAAAGGAATGCTTAGTATGTATGCATTTTCAGTGGGGAAAATATACCCAGAATATAGAAGCATAGAAGTCTGCTCTTTCTTAACACTGTCAGAAAAACCTATGTTGCTAGAAACTTTATCAGAAAACGTGTACAGCTTATAGAGGTATCCTGATCATCATTTCTTATATCTATCAAACCCTATTTTTTTTTCCTTCAGGGTGAAAACAGTGCAGCATTCCCATATCCTCTCTGCTGTCTTCATTCACATTATTTTGTCGTTGTTAATAAGCATTACTTTCTCTGCCATCTCAAAACACTTTTTTAAACCTCCAATGTGAAAAGTACCCAATGAGAGTCCTTTCTCCCAGAAAAACTAGGTACACTGCTAATTGATATTTTCCAACCCATATGTCAATTTCTAGTATGTTGTACATTTCTGGAAATACTTTTGTTGATTTGCTTATGTGGATATCCATTAACATGTAATTATTTTAATTTTGCATTCAGATTACTTTTATAAAATAACCACACTTTTAAGAGTAAAATGGGAATAAACGTCACAGCATCGGTTTGCCATTCCCAAGCATGTACGACGAGACATCCTCTTTCTAATGTAGTTTGTATTTTTCTCTTTTTGAAGGACACTTTGAAGAAGTGTATAATAACTTGTACGCTCTGGCCTGTTTCTTCGATAACGCTGAAGACAAGTGGGTAAGGAACCACTTCTATGAACGATGTTTTCAGATCGCACAATTGATCAAAATCGACGGTGGGAGGAAAGAGGCCGAGGCGCATGCGCACATGGGCCTTCTCTACGAGGAAGACGGTAAGTGGGCTTTGTCAGGATGCAGAGACCAGGCAACCAGAAAGCAGGCGGGAGTTGAGAAAAAGACTTGAGTTCAAGATGCAGATTATTGAGGTCAAAGAGCAGAGACGCATGACTGACTCACAGACCCAGCTTCAGTATTCCTTGCAGAATATTCTTTATAGCATTCCTTGCTCGGCTCCTGTCTGGGCAACTCAGCCTGGAGTTCCCAGCAGCATCCTCACAGAGAGAAAGTACCTCCCCACTACACATACACACACACACACACACACACACACGGACACACACACATCCCTCGGTCCACAAGCTGCAATTTTATTTTATTTTTTCTTTCATGACAGGCCTCTCTGTTCATTTTAACTTGATTTCTCATGTATGGAAATTCTTGAGGAAAAAAAATGAAATGTACACTTCATGATTTTCCTAGTGTCCTACTCCCCTATGTAAAAGTCCCAAAGCTATATAACTTGGATACCACCCTACCATTATTTTACAATAATTTCTGAAGGAAATATTCCTTTAAATATAAGTTCATACTTAATAGTTTTATCTTATGACAAGCCAAAGTCCAAAACAACACAAAATGGTCAGAAACAAATCTTGTGTAGTGATCGATCAAGGATTCAAATAGGGATTTAAGAATTAAAATTATCTATGTGATAAATAGTATGTAGATGATATGTGTATTATCTAATATATGTGTGAAGAAGAAAATATTTTATCATGAATATGCTATTTAGTCTCTAAAAAAAACCTGTCTTGTTTTCCATAAAAATTTTGACTATGGCAAAACACTTAAACTTTTTAAATATTTATTACTTTGTGGCTAGAATTACATAGAACTTTGACCAATTCTTTCAGATTTTTTAAATTTCTAAAAGGTTTCTGTGCTCCAGGAAGTTGCGGTTGATGAGATTTTAACTCCAACCCTGGTAGGTTCTAGAAAGTAGTCAGGCCTATCTCTCATGACAGATTCAGCCATGCCAGAAAAATAGAGCAGAGTAAGAGATCATACAGACTGGATTCAGGGAAGGCCTGACAGAGTCGGGAGGATCAGGCTGTGGACTTGAAAGATAGGTTGAATTTAGGCAGGTAAAGAAATAGGAAAGTATTCAGTGAAAGCAAACAACATACACTGGAGCATAATTGAGAAAGGGGTAGGAGGAGAGTAACCTACTTACAGTGGAAAGTGTATTTTTGAGCCATGCTGGGAAGTCATAGGAAAGGTGAAATAAAGATACCTCGGTGTTAGGAGCTTGGATTTAGTTTCTGCACGTTCAGGGTAAGGACGGGAGAGTGAAATGTCTATCTATGATGCAAACTGTGCCAGGAGCGGAAAGAGGAAGGGGGATGGCTAAGAAGCTGCAACAGTTATGGAGCTCAGAAGAATGAGTGCAGAAATATTTAAGAGAAACATATGGAAGTGTTCTATTGCAGCCAACCTATAATATCTCAAAATAGAGGATTAGTTAAATAGATGAAGCAACTTCCAGGCAACAGAGTTCCATGCAGTCATGAGATTACAAATTAGAGCAAAATTCATTTATTCATTGAACAAATACTGATTTAGAACCTAGCACCAGGGGATAAAACAGTGTACAAGGCAAAGTCCCTGCCCTCGAGGAACTCAACCACTTCTCCATGTACAGTTTAGTAGTGTGAAGTGTATTCCCATTGTTAGGCAACCAATCTCCAGAACTTTTTCATCTTGCAAAACGGAAACTCTGTGCCCATTAAACAAATCCCCATGTCCCTCTCCTTTTGATTTTTTAAAATCTCTATGCATTTCTATTAGAGGACTTATAAATTGCTTACTTGATTCATTCATCTGTTTATTCACTCATTCAATAAATATCGGAGTGTTCCCTGGTCCTATCGTTAGTAACCATGGCACCGTGGTTGCCCATATCATCTTAGTGACAGACATACAGTGGCAGAGAGCAGGGATGAGCTGGGAGATGTGATCTGCATGGGGCTGTGGTGACACATTACTCACAAGTCTTCGGCTTGCTCTCATTTGGGTGCCCCACCCTACAGCATGATAAAATGCATCCATGTTCCATAATAAATAGATTGCTTTAAAATACTGGAAAGACTTCTGAAATTATTTTTAGAGTGGGTGACTTTGTTTTGAAACTACGTTTTGTCAGATCTAAAAATTTTCCATATGCTCTTAAACAGTGCACAGACCCTAGAACCAGGCCTGACTGATAAAACCACTGAGTCAGTGTTGATGAATATTCCAGGGATTGCCTTTGAGTCTGTGATATGCCTGGTGATGGTAAAAATAATCTGTGTAGCTTCTGTAATCTGTGGAAGATTTTTCACAAGAAGTATAGGAACATCAAGAATATGTGGCTAGCGGCTGGGGCTGTAGCCAAGTGGCAGAGTGCTTGCCTAACGTGTGAGGCACTGGGTTGGATCCTTAGCACCACATAAAGACAAACAAATAAAATAAAGGCACTACAAAAATAAAAAGAATATGTGGCTAGAATAGAGGGGGACTCACCTGGCTGTAGGATTCCCACTGAGGAGATGGTGGTATAGCTTCCGCTTATCAGATCTGATTGGTCCAGACAAGTGAACGGAGGCCCCACAGCAACAGCTAGGCAGCAGCTGTGCTGGGGGCAGGTGGCAGCATCCCGATACCACGGGTGCCCCCATTCAGGTTAAAAGAGGATATTAGCCAGCAGATGGCAATGGGCAGGTTTTCAGGGCCTGACCAAATAGGCTGTAGTCCAGGGCAGGGCTCCAGCTCCCTCGGGGAACTGTAGAGCAAATGAGGAACAGAAGCAGAAGCCATTTTCACAGAGACTGGGCACATGGTTGCAGTCAAGGGTAATGTTCAACCCATTGGCACAAATGTGACCAGCCCTCACACAGACGCCCCTGGCAGGTCCTTCGGCACAACAGACGTATAAACTCTATTAGAAAGAAGATGTCTCACAATCTGCTGGAGATGGGGTCCTACCATACTTGACTCAAGGGGTGGCGGTCTCGTTTTTTCAGACCTGTAGAGCAACAGTAGGCATGGAGTAGTCGCGGACTGACAGACACAGGCTGTAGCAAATCACAGGCTGTATCTTCTTTTAGAATTCTGAGGACCTTATGGGCAAGACCCACGGGCATGCTGGAGAAAGTGTGCAGACAGTGGATCAATAGGAGATGTGCTCTTTCATTCTGGAGCAGACACAGAAATCTAGCAGGGCCAGAGGCCAGACTCCAGGAGAGAGGACTTTGTAAGAGACATGACTAAGGAAGCATAAGCTCCTTCCCTGCCATGATCTGAGGCCAGGACACAGTATCAAGCTGATGTGGCCGAACCTTCACTTCAGTCCTATCCTGCCAGGTCAGCAATAGAGGATCAGTGTAGTGCTGGAACTTGGGGCAGTAATTCAGTTTTCCTCTCAGTAGAGTGCCTATCCCATCCTGGGTAAGTCCTTTCAATATCACAAAAAATGAGGGATCCCATCACTAAGTGCCTTAGCCTCCCACTTCTCAGTATTTTCCAAAGTTAGTTCCTGTTCATAGTTGGTACCTGCTGAAGTCCAGCCACTACAGCACAAGGAGTCTCTTCCTTTTCCATTTTGAGTCTCTGACCTATCCTGTTAGAGTCTGTAAACAAGTCAAAATAACACCTGGCATTTTGCCAGGGGAATGTTAGAGTTCGTAAACAAGTCTGGATGGTGCCTGGCAAAATGTCAGAGGGAGTGGTTTGAGAAGTAACAAAACCGAGCTATTAGGTGTAGAGATTCCTGATTGGTTGACTGATGTATCTAGTTTATGCTAATTAGATAAGCTGTGTGGAATATATAAATACTGCTCCTGTCCTGCAATAAACGGCTCCCACTCATGCTGCATCAACGTACACAAGTTATTCGTCACCCCCCGGTTATTTTGCTGCAGCCGTACTCCGGCACTATCCCTAGATAGATCTAGTCAAGTCCCCTAATTTGCTTCCAGAAGGCCATGGTGTGTGCCTGGTAGTGTCCTGGGACAACTGCCATTGTTAGCAAGAGAACTGGGTACATCAAGCTTGCAGCAGACCAACAGCAGCAGCAGTGCTCCGGGAGAACTCAGAGATAAGAGCAGAATGAGGAGCGCAGCTCTCCCAGTGTAGCATAGGATGCTGTGTGACTAGGGAAGTGTCACACTCCTGGTGTGGTCAACACCCAGACGCCATCGTGATATGACATGGAAAAGCCTTGATACAGTTCTATTCTTCCTGCTCAGCATTCATGATGTGATGCATCCCACCTCTCCTGCCTGATGGGCAGTGGGACAGGGAGATGGAAATCCGGGGTGAGACCAAGGCCTTATGGTTGCAGCTGCCGGCTATGGCATACAGATGGCAAGACTTGTCACACAGACTTCCATAGTTTGGGAAGCACCAACCTCACCCCTATCAGGAAAGAATTGGAGGTCAAGTATTTGCAATGGGTCAAGATTGATTGCCTCAAGCACCAAGCCTGTCTGGTTTCCGTGGAGCTTTGCTAAAGTCCATCTTCTTTTCTGAGAAGCTACTGCCTGGGATCAGTTCTGGACATGTTAACCCTTTCCTCTTGGATCTGTAAACTCTGCATAAGGAATGCTCTCAGAAGAGTGGAATTGGCACCATGCAAGGCTGAATTCGTGATGTTGAGAACAGATTTGAATAACTGCCCCAGATTGCAAGGGAAAGACAAGGAAATTAAAACAAGGAGGGAAGAGGACAAATATGGAAATTCCTAAGAAAGAATACACAATAATTGAGCAAAAGCAAAGCGGTTTAAAAAAGATTTCTTGACCCTTAAAAAATCTGAATATGCAAATCAAAATAGCTCTTCAGTCAAAATTAATAAAGAGAAATCCACAGTTCAATAACATCCCAGAAGTTTTTCAATTACTCAGATAAAGACAGAGTTCTACCAGTATCCAAAGAAAAAATACACATGGCCTACATTGGAACAAGAGTTAAACAAGACTCAGTTTTCTCCACTACAGAGCTACATTCTGAAGCAATAGGAAGGCATTTTAGATATGCAAGTTCAGAAAGCACTATGAGTATAGTTTCCATATATATTCCAGAACTCAACAAGAGACATGTCAAAATTAAGAATTCAAGAATGGGGAAAATCTGACACAAAAGATCTTTGCAGCAAAACCTTACTTAAATCAACATAAAGTTAAATTTCAAAAAAAAATGTGTGTCAATAATACTGGAAGTAGATGATACATGAAAACATGATTTAAATTTTCTCTTTATGATTTACCGTATTTACCAATTTGGCAGTAATGTTGATATTTCTCTATCATATTTTAAACCTCAAATTTTATGAGAAACATTTTTAATTAAGCTGTAAAATCATGTAAAAAATGTGAGCAATTACTTATTCAATCTTGGATGAGAAAGACCTTTGAAACGCAAAACAATTGGACAAGGCATTAAGGAAAGTGATGGGATTTATTAAGGGATAAATATATCCTCTCCCTACTCCAAGTATAGGATGAATTCAAAAGAAATGAAAATCAGATCATAATTGTAAGGACTAATTGGAGAGCAGTGCTTAAATCTGTGCAAATCAGATTCCATTATCTCCCAGAATTAATCTTAACAACTAGTACTGGCAGGCAGGTCAAGTTCAGGTTCTCCTACGGGCTCCAGCCAGCTCCTTTGAGCTTTAGCATGAAGTTCAGAGATGTGACTCCTCAAAACTGAGTCAGAAAGGATGAGAGTTAAGAATTTCAACAGATATGTCATTCCTCCTCCCTTGAGAAGAGGAAGGAAATAGGAAGCCCCTTTATGAAAACATGAGGCTAGAGGAATGGAATTCCCAGAAACAAAAGTGAGAGATTTGATACATAATATTTAAATTGCTTATTAAAGATCTTATACAGTTTAAAACACTGGTAAATATTGGAAACAAACATGATAATAGAGCAATGCCATTTTTATGTAAAGAACACATACACACTGATGAGAAAAATCACTCAATGGATAGAGGAACTAAGGAATACAACTTAAAGAAATCCAACCAGATAGTTAACATGAAAAAAATCGATCATATCAGGGCTGGGGTTTTAGCTCAGTGGTATAACGCTTGCCTAGCATGTGTAAGGCACTGGGTTCCATCCTCAGCACCACATAAAAATTAATTTTTAAAAAAGGTATTGTGTCAAACTAGCACTAAAAATGTTTAAAAAATTGATAATACAAAAGCACAAATTAAGGCATTCTATACATTCTATAATGGTCTAACAATTGTTTATCGTGATCCTATTATGTGTAGGCACTGGGATAAGTGTTAGGAATACATGACTGAAAAAAGATGTTGGTGGCCCCTTTATTCAGGAGCTCACATTTTAATGGAAGAAGCAAGTAGGTTTTTTGGTAATCACAACAATGTAAACACCGAGAGACTAGGCTCTAATGCACCCAATTCAAATGTGGAGGACTCAAAGTCTGTTTAAGATAGCTTTTAATGCTTGTGAAACTTTGATAAATTAAGCATTTTTTATACTGCTGGTTCTAGGATAAATTGGTCTGATATTTCCAGCATACAATTTGGGAATATATAAAAAGAGTTTTTTTAAATGCTCAAATCGGCTTTTTTTTTTTTTTATAGTTTAGATATGAGGTGTCCCCACTGCAAAAATGATCAGAGGTGAAATGATTAGGTCATGAGAGAGCCTTAACCTAAGCTGTGGATTGATCCACTGATGTAGATTAACTGGGCAGTAACTATAGGCAGGTAGTGTATGACTGGAGGAAGTAAGTCACTGGGAGTGTGACCTTGGTGTTCATATTTTTGTCTCTGGTGAGGAGAACTATCTCTCTCTCTCTCTCTCTCTTTCCTGTCTGTGATGGCCCGGGCAGCTTTCCTCCACCTTGCCCCTCTGCCATGGTATTCTGCCTTACTTCAGGCCCAGGGCTATGAAGTAGGCTGACCATGGATTCCACCTCTGAAACTGGGAGCCAAAATAAAACTTTTCCTCCTCTATCTACATTGTTCTTGTCAGGTCTTTCAGTCACAAATGATGAAAAAGTAGACTAAATATCCCTTAATCCTGTAATTCCACTTTTAAGAAATAATCAGATATAAAGACAAGGATATCCATAAAGACGTGTTAAATCTTTATATATGTATTATTTATAATAAAAAAGAGAAACAATAGAAATGATCTAAATAAGGTAATACTTAATTATGGTAATTACACATGATGAACCCTTGCCTGGCCATTTGAAATGTTGTTTTCCAAAAATTAGAAGCAGAAAAGCTGCCATTTATTGAGTGCCACATGTCAGTCATTACAAAAATGTTATATCTGGACAATAGACTTTATCAGCAGTCATTTCTGGGCTAAAGCAAGGAGGTGCAGATGTGTGTGTCTCTATTTTTCTGTGCTATTTTCCCATGGCAACCATGGAGAACTTCTTTTGAGATGGTGAAGCCACAAGACAGGTCTTGGAAGGGGGCTTCTCTGGAGTCACCAGTCCTCAGTGGACTTAACATGAACAAGAAAATTACTTTGTCTAAAGCCCTGGGATTTTAGGGTCTATTTTGTACCATAGCAGTAAATCTAACTTTGACTAATATAATCTCTAATATAATATAATGCTTCTATCCCCTTATTGAGGAATTTCAAGAGTTTTGTTAATAATTTTTGGCAATTTCTTGGAAAGTTTCATATACTAGTAGAAGGCTTCCCTTTGGAATGTGGTATCTAACTTCTTTGTGCTTTCCTGAACACTCCCATTTTAATGTTTTTAACAAATTCCTCAATTTACTAATATAACTTTATCTTCTAGAAACTCTATTTTTGATATGGAAAAAAAAGGATGCATCTAACATTTTTATGTGTTTCTATATTTTTTAGTATAGTAGACATGAAATATATTTATACCTAGAAAATAACACAACTTTAAAACTAGCTGATGTAGAATGACTCCATCATAAATCTGCAATAATATATTGCCTACTACAAGGAGACCTAACATGTTTTAGGATACCATGATTGTTGCTATTCAAAAAAGAACTCAAGAGAAAATAGTGACCCCCTTGACTGACCCAGTCTCCCCATGTTTCCTTCTGGGTCAGAGACCCTACCTGATCTTGGAAGTGGGATATACTACTCAAAACATGAACTTTTGGACTCAATTCCAAATTCCTGATTTCCTGGAAGCTCCCTCCAGGAGAATTCTAAAGAGAAAGAACCAGTCTTTAGAACAAAATTATTGTGGCTACCAACATTGAACACTGCAAGTAGACATCTCAGAAAGTCAGTCAAATGAAGATATTTAACTGATCTCTTATAGATGGCTTATCATAGAAATAAGAGGTGGTGTTTGATTTGTTAACCTCAAGATAGTCCACTCTGAAAATATCTTTCTCACACATTCCCACTGAATCATACCCAGGCAATAATTCATACGACTAGAAGCATCATCTAAATCTCTAGGGACATTCCCACAATAGGCCTCCAGGGCTGAAGAACAGCTTTAGATAGGCTTGTTACTTGAAATTCGCCAAGTGCACAATACCCTTGTGCTCTTGTTGAACCACAATGCTGTTCAGCCTGTGGGAACATTTGGTGGCCTCAGATCATGCCAGTATTTGCCAAGACTGAGGAATAGCCTCAATGTCAAAAGTTCCTATCATTCTGCTCACCACCTGTTAGCGGCTCTGCATTGCTGTGACAAATACCTTAGAAAATCAACTAAGAGGGGGACAGATCCCTTTCAACTCCCAGTTTCAAAGCTTTAAGTCCATGATCATTTATCTCCCCTACTTCAGGACTGAGATGATACAGAACTTCATATCTAAAAGGTGTGGCAGAGTAAAGCTACTTAGCTTATGACAGCTAGGAAGTAAAGACAGAGAGGCAGGCTAGGGGTGAGATATAGTCCCCAAAGACATGCCTCTAAGGACATATTCCCTTCAACTAGGTTCTACATCCTCCAGTTTCCACCACCTTCCAGTTAGTCCATTCAGCTAAGAATCCCCCAATGGATTAATCCATTAATGAAGTCAGGGCCTCTTGATCCCACCACTTCTCACAAGCTTTACCTGTTGGGCTTTGCTGCATTGGAGACCAAGCCTTCAATACTTGAGCCTTTGGGGGACATTCTATATCCAAACCATAATAACAACTAATGTCTATGATCCTCTATATCCTGGTGTTTTATTTCCCAGGTACCTCAGTATCAGGATCTTGATGTGCTGATGGTGACTGTTTTCAACCTTTTACTTTTCTCACAACATATATTGACTTTGAAGTACTGGTATTTAAATAAACCCTTCTCTCCCAAAGCAGAGATAAACACCACTCCTAATTATGGACTGTGGTTAAAGTAACATAGGCTGAGGATCATATGCTACCTGCATTTCTGTAGCCTTTCTCTCCCACCCAGAACATACGTTGAAATTCACATGAATTCCTAATTTCAAATTTTAAAAGTTTTATAATTTTGAAAAGTAGATAGTAACAAATTAATATTATATATTTTAAAAAGTAAATCATTCAAAAACTTTGGCTGGTTTGTTTTTGTACAGCATTTGTGATGCATTTCAGAACTGATGAGAATACACATCTGTGTCTCAACAGTCATTAGGAGCTGTGGGTTTGGGGTAGAATTTCTGGCTCTGCTCCATGCATCCATCCAAAGGTTTGACAAGTAAATTTCTAGATCCTTCTTTATCATTGCTATTATGGGTCTGGTTTTCTCCCCCTGCACTTTCCCTTCTGTACCTCTCTCTCTACAGGTACTCCATGTTGACAAATCCATCATCTGCTAGAACATCAGCCTCCATCCTCCATTGATCCCTCATCTAATAGATCCCTCAGTATTTAAAGTGACTAAGAAACCAGCCATGAGATCTGAACTGCACTCGCATTGGCCTGGGGAAACGAGGCCAAAGTTTCTATTAACCAGAGAACTTTCTGGCTCTAAGTAAGAGCAAACCCATTTTCTTATGGCAGGTTTCCTACTGGCTGATTCTACATCATAAGACCTAAAGGGACTACTCAAGGCCCAGAGCATTAGGCTTTCAGAGTCACAACCACAAAGGCCAGTTCTCATTCTGTCAAAGGACGGCTTCCTGCATGAGACCTCTTGGAACCGTCCTCATCCACACCCCAATTCTTCTGACCTATCTCCTCTCTGCTTTGATCTCAGACTTGCTGTGAGTTTGGCCTCCCCATCTACCTCACCTGCGCCCTGTCTGTGATTCTAGTTCTCTCAGGTTGGTGGGGAAGGCCTTTTGTCCATCTGTCCTGCAGTCTCCTGGCTATATCTGTACATTGCCCCTGTTTTGTTTGTGTTTCTCCAGTGTTGGTGCTGACAGCTCTTAGGAAAAAGCTTAGAGAGGACAAGGACAGTACACATACTGGTGATTTTTTTTTCTCATTTTGAAGGACACTTCTATCGTATTTCTTATGGGATTGTTTCAGTCAGATTTCTGTCCTTGTGAAAAAACACTTGGTAAAATGACCTGAAAAAGAAAAAGTTTCATTTAGCTCCCAGTTTTAGAGGTTTCAGTCCATGGTCCACTGGTCTTATTATTTCTAGACCTATGGTGAGGGAGAACATCATGGCAAGGAGTGAGTGGTGGGGCAAAGCTCTCATGGTGGCCAGAAAGCAAAGAGAAAAGAGAG
This sequence comes from Marmota marmota marmota, assembly GCF_001458135.2. Lineage (NCBI taxonomy): Eukaryota > Metazoa > Chordata > Mammalia > Rodentia > Sciuridae > Marmota > Marmota marmota. The sequence goes on along the minus strand of NW_026000057.1, from coordinate 4,990,204 downwards.
GAAGGAGCCTGGGTCCCCCTGTCCCTTCAAGGACACGCCCCCAATGACCTAATTTCCTCAATAAGCTCCACCTCCTAAAGGTCCTACCACAATTGAAGGACCAAACTTTCAACACACGGTTCTTTGGGCAACACTTCAAATTCAAACTATAGCAGAGTTGAATTGTGAACCCCCCAAAAATGGTGAGTTCTTAACTCCCATTTTTTGTGACCTTACTGGGAAATAGGACCTTTGCATAAATAAAATTAACATGAAGACATTGTAGCATGATTTATGAACCAATATGACTACTCACTTATAGAAATGGGAACCTTTGTAAACAGAGACAGGCATGTACAGAGAAGAGGATGGGAAGCTACAGGCAGAGCACCATCAACAAGCCACAAATCCACCAGAGGGTACCAAGGATAGGGCAGAGACATGGGACAGATTCTCTCTCACAGCCCTCAGAAGGAATCAACACTGCCAACATCTGGAATTCTGACTTCCAGACTCCAAATTTCTATTGTTTAAGCTGCCTACTTTGAGGTCCTTTGTTACAGTCAGAAAACTAATACACTGTTCAGCATGGTGTCAATGACCTCCTTAAGTAACAAAAGGTATTATGCCAGAAAAAAAAAAAGAAAAGAATATACCAATGATGGAATAATGATTCAATATACATGAAGAATGTGATGTTCCTTTATTTTTAAACTGTTGACATGTGAAACAACTGGGATGGTGATCAATTGAATACCATCCAAATCAACACTAGAATAGTTTCAAAAAGTCCTTAATATTTCACATAAACAATCCTTTCCTAGCATTTTGGCCTTTTATTTTACTCATTTTCCATTATAAATTAGGCTTTATTTTTATTCTTAGGCTTATGAAGTGATGTTTATTATTATAGCATTCAGTTCTCCAAAAAAGGTAAAAATACAAAAATTTAATATAATCAACATGCCACATCAAAATTGATAGAAACTTCATTATAATTTCTTATTTGTCGTGGAATAACACTTGCCAGTTTATTAGAAAAACAGCCTTAATAACTAAAAGACATGCAAAGGATATATCAGTTTTTAGTGTGGTATTTTATTTTCTCTTTCATTTTATTAAAAATTAATAGAGATGTAAGCGCTGTTGAGTGGATTTAAAACCCATCAGATACACCCAATCTCAACTGGGGCAGACTCTCGAGAAGGGCCTTGATGATGTGGAATAGTGGGGGACTCATTTTGCATGATAGGCCCTTTTCTGATGTTAGAATGGGTTACTTTGTGCATGTATTATTTTTTTTTTAATTGGAGGAGACCAAGCTACTTTAAAAATATCTCAGAGAAGTATGGAAAAGGACAGAGGATTTTATAGTTGCTAAGAGATAATCAGGAAGACTAGAGAACTATTTATAAAGTAGGAGTGTGTGAGGCCGGGGAGGGGCAAGGCTGATTAAATGCACAGACTGGTCATTAGATAGCAAAGGAAGAACAATCTGCACAGATATTAGGAATATGGAACAAATATTTAAAATCAAAATTAGAAACTTACACATTCATACACATAGGTTAAATTAGTGGTAGTTGATAGACATTAGTGACTATCTTGGCTTTGGTATTTAGGTGGCAGTTGGCATCATGCTAGAGATGAAGTGTCACAAGGGAAAAAAATTAGAATGGGTAGTACACAGAGGTCGCCTTTTGATTCTGCCATTTGCTAATTAAGTATATGAATGTAGGTAAGTTATTTGATCATTGTGCATCTTGTTTCCCTCATCTCTAAAATGAGGGAGTTGAAGCAGGTACTATCTGCTGTTAGTTCCCTTCCACTCCTGATCTCGATGGCTGCTTAAACAGCTACTGAAAGATCAGTCATTAAAAAATCTCAGTTTACAAAAAGCAGAGATGGAGCCTAAAATTTACTTCTTCGTGCCTCTCTGCATTGTTAAAACATAAAATCATTCTAGTTCTTCGGAGCCTTCTTTTGGGTAGGTGGGGTTGGTGTGCAGGCCCGTAGAAGGGCCCCTGTCTCTTTTACATGCTCCTTCACTCCCAGGGTGTGCCTGTCAGTAAAAGAAGGCCTGGGAAGAGTTACTCTGCTGTAATGACTGCACATCAGGTCTTCCCAAGCAGCAGTCCCAGTGAATCCCCCGGTGGAACTGAAAAAGTCCTCAGACAGACAAGCAGGAGATGCCAAGGTCAAAAGCACAGGAAGGCACCTGTCAGGGATCCCAACCAGCTTCTCCAACTTGGTTGCTGCTGCTCTTCTTTCCCTTGGTGTCTCCCTTCATCCCATCTCCTTCTCCTTTTAACTCTTAACAGTTCCTCTCGGTCCTCCCATCTTCTGCTCCCCTATTCATGTCCTCCAAGTTCCCTCTGTAGATCTACATTGACAGTGCTCCAGTGCAAGTCCGTAGCACAGCAACCTGTTATGAACTGTGTTTCCTTTGGGCTGGTGTTTTGTTTTGCTTTGTTTTGGGTTTTGGCAGCAGGGGGCGTCCTGGGGACTGGGGTGCCAGCGCAGTTGCCGCTGGAGATTTAACCCAGAGGAGTTTTACCACTGAGCTACATTCCCAGCTCTTTTTGCTTTACTATTATTATTATTATTATTATAAATTTTTAATTAGTTTAATTTAGAGACAGGGTCTAAGTTGCTTAGGGCCTCATGGAGTTTCTGAGGCTGACCTTGAACTTGTGATTCTCCTGTCTCTGCCTCCCAAGTGGCCTGGATTACAGGCCTGCACCACCACACCCTGGGCTTGTGTTTTTGATTAAGAAACAAAACCACCTACTCCACTTGTGTTGGAGATTTTCTTATTGTTTGCATAACTGAAACTTTATACCCATTGAATAACAACTCCACACGTCTACCTCCCACTGCCTGTGGTAACCAACATTCTATTTTTTGCTTCTGTGAGTTTGACTACTTAGATTCCTCATACGCAGAATTTGTCCTTGTGTGACTGGCTTGTTTCATTTAGTATTATATTTTATCCGTGTCACATACAACAGCATTTCCCTCTTTATTAAGCCTAAATAATTTTAAATAACACCAAAGCATGTCAGAGCCAGGCTGGAAATCTGTGTCTTCAGATATTTGGGTCAATGTTCTTTACATTAGCCAACACTACCTTCCTGTACAGAGATTTGCTCAGTGGACACCTCGTGAGGATGACCTTCTGGATTTATTTTTCCTTGATATATTTTGATTAAAATTATGACAAGAAAAGACTTCTGAAATAATAGGACTGGCCCTGACAAAATTAGGGATAAAAAAAAAAAAGTGTCTCTTGCTGTGTATGTCCTTTCTTATTTGTCCACTGGCCAAACCATTTGTCTTCATGGCCAGCCCAAGATTCCCATGCAGCGTTCAGGCAGTAACCCATTCCATCAGGATCCTAGGACAACGCCCCTTCATCATGTGATCCACGATACCCTCCTAGACGGTCCAGATTCTACATTATAAAGGCAATTGCTTAGGAAAACTAAGGTTATTATCATACAGAGGTCTTCCAGATATGAAGAGAAAAGGTGGCAAGAAGACTGGTAAACTGAGTCGGTGGAAAAGGAAAGCTTGAATGGCTTTATAAAAAGTTCTTTTGTCACATGTTGAAATCCACGTGTGAATTAGGCTGTTCAAGAATTGTCGGGGACATTAGGGAGAGGGGAAATTTAGGAGCATGAATTTGAGTGAGGACAGTGGCAGATCTGTTGGCTGAACAAATATAAAAGAAGAACGATTTGCAGATATCACATCAGAGGAGACAGATCAGGATTCAGTCATATGGCAGAGATTGCGGAAAGGGGGGAAAATAACTTTATGTGAGTATATGTTACACAGAATTAGTAGCTATGTTCTTGGTAAAGTGTACATCAATTTATAGGAAAAATGTTAAGGCAATTGTAATTTAATAGACAAGACTACAGACAATTCACCAAAGGGGAATATAATGAATACATGAGAAAATAAGCCATTTCTTAAAAATCAATTTGAATAATTGTGAAGACTTCTTAAAATTGCAAAATAATAATAATCATGTTTCCTTAAAGTAACACTTATGTGTATTGCTGACAATATTGTGAACCACTTAAATGACTTTGGAAGGTAATACAGCAATATACAGCCTTTCAAAGTACAATTATGAAAATATGTAATACGGAAAGTAGTTCTAATAAAATAATCTAGATAAGCAGAAAATTATATTTAACTCTCTGCAACTATGTAAAAATTATGATTGGATATAGAAAAGGAATAGAGCAAAACTGAGCAAAATAAGTACATTTTAAGTGATTGATAGTGTCATTGTTAACAATATTTAATATTATTTGTTTTTAGCGTTTCATTCCTGCTGATTTTATTTTTTTGCCCTTAAAAATAAGTAAATATACATTATATTATGCTGTATGTTAATTTTTGCTTTATTTATTATATATTCAACACTTTTTTGTATTTTGGGTCAATGGTAGGACGGTTATCATCCCAGTTTGCCTGGGACTGAGGGAGTTTTAAGAACTCATGGCTTTTGATATTAAGAACAGGAAAGTCCCTGGTCAATATATGTGAACTGGATTCCCTAAATAGAGTAAATATTAAAATTTTCTTCAATCTTTCTAAACCTAATATTTTATTCATGCATTATCAAATAGCGAGGCAATAACATCTTCGTAAATTTTTTGCTAGTAGACTTTTGACAAGCACCATATGATTATTTTTAGTTTTCAATGATTCTTATTTTCTACTTAAATTGCTATCATATGTTAAAATTTACAACAATGCGCCTTCCTTTCCATACAGAGTGTTACAGGAGAAAATGGCACTTAAACTAGCAAAGGTCATTTTATTAAAGGTTCAGCTCTGGAAAATAAAATTATTGATAGTTACTGTGAATATTTGAAGGAGAAAATGTGAATGGAAAACAATTCCAGCAAAACTCTCGAAGCTGTAGGTTTTCCTGTCTGGTCATCTAAGTTCTAGTCATACCTTTAGCACAACTAAGCAAGTTCATTGGGAACATATTTCCCTCTTCTAGTAAAAATAAATCCTATGTATTTGTTTCCCCACGCTTGTATACTGATTCTAACCTTGCATCTTAAAAGTCTCTTGGATGAAATTTTTCCCAAAAGATTCTCTGGAAGAACAAACCCATTATTCCATTCAGGTTCCCTGGTAAGGAGTGGGAATAAATCCAATCAAACAAGAGTCTGATATAAATCTTAATGACTCCAATACGTCAGTCGCCAAGAGTCTTGGGCAAACTGCAGGCCAGTGGAAAGCACCTAGCCTTCATCTCTGGGTGATTGCAAAGCTCAGGACTTCTGGCTGCTAATTCTCATCATTCATTTTTAGCCTAAATTCCTCAAATGGACTTGAAAAGTGGCTTCCAGAACATATCTTCTAGGTACATCTTACTAGACCCATATTAGAAACAGAGTCCTTGACACTTGCATGTAAGAGTGAATCTAATAGTTTAAAACTTTTTTTTTTAGAAACCAAGTGGATTAGCATTGCTATTTCTGTATAAATTAATTGTCCCTTTTCAGGCCATGTCAGTTTATTCTCCATCTACTATGTGTACACATTCATAAGGCCTTATAGTGTTTAATGAAGAGATCCTTTTTAAGTATTGATAGCCACGAGAAAATTATACCATGTTTGATCTGTGTTAAAGAATCAAAGTCCAAGATCTTTGAATGGAACTTAGAATAAAAATGTAATTAGGTTACATCCCTAAAGCCTGATATATCTTTAAACAAGACTGCAAATGAAACTTTATTAGAGCTTCAAATGAATTATTTCCTTGCCTTTTTTTTTTTTATTCATTTTCTTCCCCTTCTCTTTCATGTCTGTGTTACCAGCATTGCTGCTTGCATTTTACCTGTCTGTTCCGGGGTGTTTTAATTATTTACTGCTTAACGAGTAGCACACAGAGGAAAGCCTTGTTCAGAGGTGCTTTCTCTGCAGCAGGTTTTTCTGTTTCAAAGCTTTGCAAGGAGGCCGTGAGTAGCTGCACTGAGCCTGCAGTTCTTGCTGCACCGATTGAACTGTTCTGGGGGCAGTGTTTCCTCTGCCTGTCTGAGAAGAGACACTGCCCCGGGAATATCTCTGCAGCAGTGCAAATGGCCAAGAGCAGGGGGAGTGTTGGGTTAGAGTTGGATGAAGTTCTTTCCAATTAGTGGCTTGAGCAGCATTTAATCTGAATGAGTGATACTGTTCCATAACATTTAAGTCTGAAGACATTTAATATAGCAGGACCAAACAGATTCACTCCAATGGGTGAACATGAAACACACACACACACACACACACACACAGATATACTGACACACATGCCAAGATAACATCACATAAAAAGTTACTGAATGTCCATGAAGCAGCAGGCATTCGGCATGGAGATGAATGTTTTTACATGCAGCCATCCTTTAAACTTGACCTTCTGGATTTTATCCCCTTAAATAAGGGATGCTCAGGGGCAGTTGTGTGTGCATGGAGCTATAGCATCATGGTACTGAAGTTCAAACCTTGGGCTCTGTCTGAAAGTCAAACATTTGACACAGTTTCCGTAAAAGCTTGGGACATCACTTCTGTCCACCCAAGGGTCAAAAAGGTTCTGTCTATCTATCTATCTTGTGCCTGGCACATATTGACTGTTCAGCTAACATTATTGTCCCCCCACTCACACACTCAGCTAAATAGATTTTTTTAAATTTTGTTAAGTAGGTGTTTTTTGTTTATGTTTTCGTGACAGCCAAAATAACATATGTTCGTTGTCCATCAAAGTGAGGATGCAGGGCAGGGGGAGTTAGTACTCTCCTCTCCTCCTCACCTCCGTCTCCGACACTCAGTACTCAGGCTCTGTCTCCACGCCTCTCTCTTTGCTCATATAAACATACACAATTCAGATTGAATGTAGTTTATTTAAAAACCTGAGCAATATGTAATGTAGGTAGAAATGACATTATTGATTAAGTCTGAGCAATATAATTCAGTAGTTGATCTGCTGTCGATATGGACTTTAGTTTTCCTCAGACTTTTATGCCTATCAACATCTTTTACTTAGTATTTTTAAATAAGGTGAAAACATAATAGTAAAATAATTTGTTATATGAGGAAAAATGGCAAAGTCTACAAACTCTACAAGGTTTGTTAATGGCTACTATTGATTCCATAGTTATATATTATCCAAATGTGTTATGTTTAAATTGTTTTATTCTTTTGAGTAAATTTGATGCCTTTAATTATGCACTTCTAAGGACAAAAAGTGCCTTATGCTTAACTTCTAGACAGTACAAAACCCAGACAGAAATTGATGGAGGCGTATAGCCATGGAGCAGTTAGTCCTGGGCACTGACCACAACTCAGCTATTTAAATCATAAACACAACAATTAATAACAACTCTGCCAGAATATTTTGGAGGTCAAGGCAGATTTTCTAGATTTTTAAAAATTAACTTGTGTTAGTTTTGCTGACTTCAGACATAAAGACCTTGATGAGTTTCCCCTACACCTGTCTTGCTGTCTAGTGGGACCCTTCTCACTGTCTGCTTTAGTGACTGACAGTCTCTAATCAGTGTGTGCTGGATTCCTATCCTGTCCACCTGAAATCTGTGCTCAAAATAATACAGAGAGGATTCAAACTTTAAAATAGCCTCTTAAATTTCTTCTAAGTATCCCAAAATAGTTACTCAAAAGTTATGAGCACATTTTCATCCCAGTTTATTAGGGATGCTATTGAACTACAGAACAAAATCTTTGTTTTCCAGCATTCTGTTGTGCAATGGTGTGCAGTGGGTTATAGCCCACAACAAATCTCCTACAGGAGATAAACCCTTGAAAGTGACAGTTTCCCCTGGAACTGTGACAAGCCCTTAACTATTTCAGCATACGGAGTGCTGTTATAATTATCATAATTGAATGTAAAAACTGAAAGATAGTATAAATTGTTCATGCAGTTAAGCCGAAATGGAAAGCAATGGCTCTTGTTTTTACAAAGGGCAATAACATTTTTCTCTTTTCACTACTGTTCAATATTGCTTCTAGCAGATTTTATGTCTACATCGCACAGAATAGTAACTTAACGCCAAAGATGTCCAGTAGCTCCGGATTAAAATGTAATATAATATACATAAAGCTTTATCGTTCCTTTAGGTTGTTGTTTTAAACTAAAGTGGAATATTTCCCTAAAGTCCTCAACAAATGTGCACAATTTAAAACTAAATATACTTAAGACGTGTACCAGGCTGCCGAAGAAATGGGCCTTATGGACCTGTCAAATTATTTTCATACAATTGTTTCTGTAGCATTATTTTTACTGGCAAATGTACAAGTTGATAGAAAAGGAAATAATTAGCTACTTTCACAATTGCTGATACATGGAGCTAAAACAGGCCAGTCTATGTCTCAGAGATTGTGACATTTTAAATTACCTGAACAATACCAGCAGCCATCTTTGGACATAATTAACACCTTGCCTAATTAATGTCAGGTCTGCAGAGAGTCTCACTTTATTTATGAAATATTATTTTATTCTAACCTGCTTTTGCCCTTACAATATTGAAAACTTTGGGTTTATTTGCATGCTGTTTTCTTAAGCGGAACAACTTCTTTTTCCTTTTTTTTTCTTTTTCTTTTTTTGTTTCCCTCCCCCTTCAAGTAATCAATGCACTGCTGAATGAGTTCATTTTAATGCACTCAATCATGCCTCTAATGTTCGTAGCTTACGGGCGCAAGCATCAGTAATGCAGGAATGTTATATGGCTTTAGTTTGGGCCATTTCATAAAATATTCATGGAATCAAAAATGTGCATCAAAATAGCGGCTGGGAGAATTACATTTATGTTCCTGCTTTTATGGCAGCTTCACATTTAAACCCATTTGTGTTAATATCTAGTCAATCTTCCTACTTTAAAAAAAAACTAAAATGGGAGAGATCATATACATTCTCCTTTGCTTAATATTTGTTCTAGACATCTGCTGTGATACAACAAATATCTATAAACTTTCAGAGATGTTGTGCAGAGAAGAGGGGTAAGCCACGATTTGGAGAATATCCAAATATATAAAATCTTATTTTCTCTACATAGTGTTTGTCTTAACATCCCACCATGCATTTTGCAGTTTACCACATTGTCTGGGTTTTGTTTGTATTTTTAAATAAATGGACGGATTTCTCGTTAGGGAGGGCTTTAGATAAAGTAAAACTCCCTTGAAGTAGTTTTATTTTAAGAGTGCACTTTCCTTTGGGTGAATAACTTGAAATGCATGCCAAAACTCCTTACTGTTTATGTAGATGTTATATAATTTTGTTTAAAAATATAAAATAAAGTAAAACTGAGGCTTGGCCCACCTCTGCTTTTACCTGGGTACTCTGGTGTTACGCAGTTGTTCACAGCATTCTCCTAAGTTGTGTTTTCTGACACTTTTTCACATTATTGCAATAAGCTGACTACTGAATGAGTCATCTTTAGTCCTTCCAATGAATCACTTCAGCTCTGTGTTCTTTCCTGGTTCACACGAAATATTAGTGGGACCACCTGGAATTATGCTTGGTGTGGAACCATGTTCCAGGCACTTAGTTGGCAAGAGTTGGTGTGTCCAGCCATCATGGCCACTGTTGTGACACTTCTTATTCATGGTAGTGATTCCCAGTACCACATGACCAGGCTCCCCCTGGGGAGACCTTCCTCTGGCCTCCTCTTTTCCATGCTCTTTTCTATTAATGCTTTTTTGTGTGATGTTCATATAAGCTCCTCCCTCTGCCCTTCTTCTTCAAGGGAAGCCATGTTCACACTTGAGAATGCCAGAAGAGGACAGTCCTTGGACCCTTGGCCTAAACACTTGTTCTTGTCCACTAAAAGACTGATAGAGGGATCTAGAAATCTCAGCAGCTTCTGATATATTGAAGCTTATTATTTGGTGACAAAAGGTAGGCTATAAACTCTTTGAGGAAGTTACAAAGGGATGCTATAAGCCCAACTTGAAAATCTGATTTATTATCTTCATTGGTATTTATACTTACCTTTGTCAATTTTACAATCTCTCTCTCAGGAATATTAAATTCAAAAATTTCAGATAAAGCAAAATGTATTTTGTCTCAATAGTTGTGTGGTCAATTAATCAGAAATTTATTCAGAAAGTAAGATCCTTATTAAGGTCCAAGTCAAATTTGGAGAGAAAGATTTGATAGAAATCTCCTTAAAGATTGGATAGTCATCCTTAAAGGAAATACTTGCTTGTTTAAATTACTATGCTGCCTTCATTGCATGAACCTATTTTTTAAACATTTTTAAATCAAATATTATGCTACATTTGTGCTTTCAAATTCTGACCAGCTTTTAGGAAGAGTAGCCAAGTAGCCAGGCTCCGTGGCACATGCCTGTAATCCCAGCGGCTCGGGAGGCTGAAGCAGGAGCATCAAGAGTTCAAAGCCAGCTTCAGCAAAAGTGAGGCATTAAGCAACTCAGGGAGACCCTGTCTCTAAATAAAATACAAAAAATAGGGCTGGGGGTGTGGCTCAGTGGTGGAGTGCCTCTGAGTTCAATCCCCGGCACTTCCATCCCCCTCAAAAAAATAAAAGTAGCCAAGTTATTTGTGTGCTTATGGTCATTTGGATCAATTCCTTGTTGGCTTATTTGCTGCCACCAAATAATTTTATAAACAAATTCCTACAGATGAGAAGGACTGAAAATGAGACTTCTGTGTAGGAACTTTCATTTTAAACAGCACTGACCAGAACCCCAGTGGCCTCATTTGTGGCACAGTGGTATAAGAAGGGAGGCCAAGTCATCAATAGCTGGATGAGGCCTCAGCTGACCAAGCCTGGAACACCCAAGGAAAACCAGGTGTCCCCACACAGGTCACCATATAGCTTAGGGGAAAGCAAAGAATTTGAATGTAGTTGGTTAGTTATATGACACATTCCTCAGAAAGTCAGAAGCGCATCAGAGGCTCCTCTTTGTACTGTTATTGGAGGTTACCTGTGACAACCTGAGTTTCAGAATGATAGAACTGGAAGAGATTAGAAACCATGCAATTAGAACATTGTTTTAAACACAAGATATTTATGTCCAGAGAATTTAATAGGCCATCTAACTTCCTGTCTCCGGGTTTCTTGATCAGTATCAGATGTGGTAGACCCAGTTGTGTGGGCTTGCAACAATCTTGGGTTTAGATCCTCATCATCACTTACTTTAAATCTGGCTTATAATAACTGCATCATTTAATCTTTGTGAACCACACTTTCCTCTCTAGTGAAAAAGTAATAGTCATATCTACTTCAGTTTGGGGAAGGCTAAATAAGATAATTCATGGGGAAGACACCTTCCATTTTGTAGGCCTTTAGGAAAGGCCAATTTCCTGTTCTCTTTTACTTGAGTATCTCAAGCTCATGGGGGACTTCAAGTAGACCCTCTGAGAGCAAACCATGACCAGTAATCATAAGCAAAGTAGTGCGTGATACTAGCCCCCAAAGCTCTAGCAAAAATGCAATTCAACCACAAAGACTATTTCTACTTATCTATTTATCAGAAGGTCATTTTTCCAATGAAACCAATGTCCCCAGAACCTCCCTTACTTCATTCCTGCTAGATAGCCTGTCCAGGCAACTTAGCCACCCAAGACTCAGCAACCCAAGGCAAGTCTGGCTTACAGACACCAGCCCACCTTGAATTCTCTACCCATTCCCTCCACCTCTCCTTTCCCTACATCAACCCTCCCCTCCTCCTTCTGCCCCCCATGTAGATCAAATACTTGACATGGATGTCATTTCTCATTTACTATTTGCACCGCTATATTTTGTTTGCATCTAATTCTAATTAACTGGGTTACCTGGAGCTTCATCTCTTTTACAGTGTCTATTTTTTTTTTTCTGAAACAATCTGGTTTCTCAGCTTCTGGTATTCACTGTTCCCTCTTCGTATGGCTCAAAAGACATATGTGTCTATACTTTATGAATAGATGGATACTTTGGGGAAAACAAAAGAAGAAGCAGTCCTGTCTACATCTTTCCAGGAATGTAGAGCTATACTTTGCAGGCAGAAATATAGTTAACAGAGGAAACAGAACACACATTTATGTCAGTGCTCCATTCCAGTTTTAAAAAATGAGGGTCATGGGTATTTGAAGGAAGGTGTTTCTGGCAAGAGGTGCTACAGGAAAGCCAGGAAAAACTATGCCTGCTTTTGTAGGAGGAAAGAAAGAAAAAATTGTCAGCAAAGAGGAAGAGATCAATTAGAGGAGTGAACTTGAACTTTGAAAATTAGTATCAAAGTGAAAGAGGAATTGGATGTTATTTTAAAAATAACTTATATTGCACTTGTATCTCTCATTACAAAATAAACACATTTTGATGATAGAAACTTTAGAAAATGCCAATGAGCAGAAAAGGTAAAAAAAAATCAAGAAAAATAAGAAAGGAAATCATAAAAGAAACCAATTATCACCCATAATCTTACTTCTTAGCCAATAACACTTTGAAAACGTTTTTTGACATTTTCTGGTATTTTCACTTATAGACACCTGCCCATGAAACTAAATATTCTTTGTAATGCCAAATTTATGGCTTGGTAGTCTTGTCTCCTGAAAGTTTCACACTATCCATTTATAAACATCCCTGCCACACCCATGGTCCTCTCTGTGGCTCTCTCTGCTGACGTTCCCTCTGCCTGGTATGGCAAGAACTCAGCACGGCCATGTCTTTACTGATATTTTGTGCCAGTCATTTGTGGATGATCCATGGCTGTTGGTTGTCTTTCTTTGGGATTATTATTCCAGTTTGTGTGTGTATTATTTAATACCACTTTTGATAACAAACTCAGTGCAAAAAAAAAAAAAACAACAGAGAAATTATATGCAATAGTCATGGTGGCAGCTCCTACCCGCGCCATCCACAGAAACATGTTTGAGGAATTATGTTGACCTAATATATAACGCAGTTTATTCAGTTAGGATCATATGGTTATATGGACTCAGCTAATTCTTGTTTTTCTCAGGATGAGTAAGTTGGACTTAAAGAATACAACAAATTAGTGGTTATATTTCAATTGGCTGTTAGATATTTTGGAAGTATTATCATTACCAACTGATAACACTAGCTACGTTTATTGAGCACTAACTCTGTAACGAGTTGAACGTGCATTTATTCATTTCTCACAATAGTACCTAGTTACACTCTAAAGCTGTTTCACAGAATAATAAGCTAAGGCACAGAGAGGGCAGGGATTAGCCTGAGGCTAAGCAAAAAGTAGTAAAGCTGGGATAAGAACAGGCTGTCTGCCTGTAGCCTGCACTCGCTCTTCTCGCTGCAGTGGAGGGCCTAGGTAGAAACCTCTTTTCAGATAAGCTCAGTGATGTCATTTCAATACCATCAAAGACCATTTACATTACACTGTATGGTGAGCATTTGCACAAGGTGATTAACAAGTAAATTACAACGTATAGCAGGGAACTGCAAGCTCCTCTTCTAGAAACGTCAATTCATGTTTGAAGGAATAAAATAATTTAAGGCTAATTTAGAGTTTTGGCTTCGAGGAGATACATTTTGGATCATATTATGGGGTATACAATCCAGAAAGACAATTAGACTACATCCTAATTATTCAAAAGCAAACAGTTTAGTTTTCAAATTAAACAAATGCCTCCCTCAAACTTTGAGAGACAGCTTAAAGATCCATAAATTGAAATATGTACCAGATGTACCCTTTCTCAAGATATCTAAATTCTTCCCAAGAATGAGGAAATTGCCATCTCCTGGGAAAGCGACAGAGAATACTGGGTGAGAGCAGGAACTCCGAACAAAACTTTCTGGACCTACCACCCACTACCTCACCTGGCCTCGGTTTTCTCTTCTGTAAAATGGAATCATAACAGTCCCACTCCACAGAATTGTTTTGAGGATTAAATGGGACCTGCCTATAAAGTACATAGCACAGTTCCTTGTAATCAAGATGCTCTGTAAATGTCAGATGATATGATTGGGATTCCTGATTGCTGCTGGACTTCCATTCTGTCTCTCAGCATGTGCAATCCCAGTCCGGCCCCACGAGCTGAAGTACGTCCCTCTTGCAGGTGTCAAGCCAGAATTCCTGCTGAATCTGAGATCCAGTTAGTAACAGCTCCTTTAACTCCTTTTCTGCCTCCGAGATCAAATTCTTCCCCTGTATTCCATGCTAATAAAGCTAAGATATACTCAAAATTTCTGAAAACATGTTCTGGCCCGTGGTTTATATTTATGAATGGCTTTTATTCTTCAGGTCAGCTTCTGGAAGCCGCTGAGCATTATGAGGCATTCCATCAATTGACGCAGGGGCGGATATGGAAGGATGAGACAGAGCGCTTTCTCAACATGTGGGCCTGCGAAAGTCTCCTGAGGACCTACAGATTACTCTCAGACAAAATGCTGGAGAATAAAGAATACAAACAGGCCATCAAAATTCTAATAAAAGCTTCTGAAATAGCCAAAGAAGGTGGGTGGAAAAGAACCCTCTCACATTGCTTTCTTTAATGGACAGACACTGGTTCTCCCAAGAGTGAAGTGAAACCCTTCAAGTGTTAGGGTGATTATTTCCTATGAAATGCAAAGACAAATGCCATCAATATACTTTCAAATTTCACTGTAAAACAGAGGTGGCTTAGTGCTGACAACAAGAAATCCATTAGTTCCTTGAAAGCTTTATCTCCAAAATTACAACCCGCTGTGGATAGCCTTGTAAAACAAGGAACCCACAATGAGAAGATAAGGTCACCTGCAAAAGTTAAGGGTGTGTGTGTGTGTGTGTGTGTGCATGTGTGTGTTAAAAGTCGTATATTTCTAGCAATCTGAGAGAACTTTCATTGTTTCTAAATTTCCTACATATAGTCAGATAACTTGGAAATTATGATGAATATTTAGTTAGGGATAACAGGAAAATAGGACTTCAATATATTTTGGACAATTGGCTCTCAAAGTGTGGCCTCCGAAACATCAGCATCACCAGGAGGCAGGCATGAAAGCAGCATCTTAGGTCGCAGCCCAGGCTGCCTGCATCAGAATCGATGGGTGAGCAAGATCCCCAGGTGATTCATATGCACATTTACAACAGGAAAAGTGCTTTTTGTGAGAGTTGCTCATATCCTTAATGTTCTATATCATTTATGAATGTATATAATATAGGGGAAAAATTTGGAGCATATCCTTATAAGCTTTTAATTTGTGAAATACGAGGATATTTTGTTGCCATGTAGGAATTTACTAATAGACTAGCATTTTCATGAAGGAAAAAAAAAATTCTGCCCTTAAACTAAAATTCATAAGCTCATGGATATATTTAATTGATTTAAGTAACAGGTGGCTTATTTGAAGTAAACAGAACTAATTTGGGGGGTATGGTTTTTAATTTACCAACAAGTGAAAGTGAACAGCTTATTCTTTCAGTTACTTTTTTAAAATAAAATTAATTGAATCACAGGAAATCACCGTCATTGAAAGACACCCCACTAAATGAACAACTTTTGAATAGATGATGACCTAGTACCTTCTCCAAGGGGGTGAACACTGACATAATTCATTAGCTCTTAGATCAATTTCAGCAACCAACTTTTGTTGCATGAAATTGGCGAGAACTTCAATGCAAAGGAATGTATATTTTACTTTAGGTTCACGTTTGCTGAGTTGTAAGAGAATTCACACAAAAAAAGGAAGGTGACTGGGGCCTCTGCTAATGGTAAGAGCCCTGCCAAGCAGTCTCCTTTCTGAAAGCATCTCTCACTTTCCAGAGGACAGAGAAGGGGAATAGAAGAAAACGTACTTCTTATGCTGTAATAATTCGTGTGTGTGTGTGTGTGTGTGTGTTTCTGGGCATTAAACCCAGGGGAGCTTCCTTTTTTATTTTTGGTTTTGAGATATGGTCTCAATAAGCTGTTGAGGCTGGCCTTGAGTTTGTGATCCTCCTGCCTCAGCCCTTCAATACACACCACAACACCCAGCAGATATCCTCTTTTCTTTCTTTTTCCTTTTTTTTTTCCATACTGGGTATAAACTCAGAGGCACTTAACCACTGAACCACATCCCCAGCCCTTTTTATTTATTTTTTAATCTTGAGACAGGATCTCACTAAGTTGCTCAGGGCCTTGCTAAGTTGCTGAGGCTGGCCTCAAACTTGTGGTCCTCCCAGCTCAGCCTCCCAAGCCACTGGGATTACAGGTGTATGTCATCATGCCAGCTAGCCTTTTTTTCTTAATATCTTCCAATGAGCCACTGCTTCATGAGTGGTCATTCAGTGAGTGGTGAGATCAACTGCTGCCTGGAGGATTGCTAATTCATGAAATACTTCATGATTGGAAAGCAGGGTTCAGAAATCTACTCTCCCAAGAACAAAACCATATGTGGATCTCTCAGTATTTGCATTACCCAGGTATTAGACAGAAGCTAATGAGTTCCAAAAGTAGAAAAGAGGAAAGTATTAATATTAAAATAAGAACTTTAAATAGTTCTTTAAAATATATTAAATATATATGTTACATTAATATACTAAAGGTGAGTAAGCTGTAGATTTATCAAACGTTATGATGAATGTCTTTTTAAACCATATGTTGCACCTTTATACATTTTGCTTTTGGAAAGAAAAAATGGGTAATTCCTGGAATAAAATTTATCTCCCAAGAATTAGAAAGGCTTAACTCCTTGTAAAAAGATGATGAAACACTTTACAAGTGGTGAGCAAAGAAGAAAGAACATGTTTAGATTTCAAATGTGAGTGGAATTTTGTACCAAGAAGTCAAGCTCTGTCATTCTCTCTCAAGGTTTAACCAATAAATAGCTTTTGAATTGAACATAACCAGAATAACAATCTCTTATTTGGCTATACTCATCCGCTCTGTTGGAAACTTAGCTGAATGTCAGTCATGTGGTGAGTGAAGGTACAGTAGTTAACGGCTGGTACCCTCACCAGTCATTACAGATGCTGGACAATGGTAGGCTGATAGTAAGGGTATACCTGGCCATCAAAATTGCATACTGGAGCCAGACTGAGTGCATTGCAGGAGGATCACAAGTTCAAAGCCAACCTCAGCAATTTAACAAGGCCCTAGGTAACTTAGTGAGACCCTGTCTCTAAATTAAAAAAAAAAAATTAAAAAGGGCTGAGGATGTGACTCAGTGGTTAAATGCCCCTGGGTTCAATTCCCAGGGTATCAATAAATAAACAAATGAACAAATAAATAAAATGGCATACTGATGGGTATATAGAGGGAAACCCCTCATCATTATATATCTCATGAACCTTACTCTAACACCTGGGATCCAGTAACTTATGTTTACATTGGTCTTTGTTTTATTCAGGGCACAGCTAGGCTTTGGGGATCATTGATAAATCTGTATACTTTTTAAAATAGCAACTTACTGTTGGTAGTTGTGATAAATCAATTTCTTTAATACCACAGTAATATTTCTACATCTGTATTTTAGCAAATAACAAAAAGATGGAAGGAGAAGCTTTGTATTACTTGGGCTTAGCACACCTGGCTGCCGAGGAACAGAATACTGCAATGACAGTAAGTTAAAGTGAACTTTTAATTATTGCCATTTTAATTGCTGTTTTATTATAGTATGTGCGATTGTAAGGCCATCCCAAAATGTATCAGGCCTGACATCAGTGTGCCTATTTACTTGACTCAAACAGAATAGCCGTATGTTAAAATCATGAAAAAAAAATCTGATTCTATTATTTACCGAAGGTGGGATATAGTTAGTTACTATGAAATACTTTAGAATATGTAAAAGTTAAAAGTATGGAGTAATATTACCCCTGAGCCTCCAATATTACTAAGGACAAGAGAGAATGGGTCCAAATGATAGCAAAAAGTAAACAGATAAAATTGCAGAAATTCCCAGTTTTATGCAGGATACTTTGCTTAAAAATGCTGTTAGTAAGTGTCCTCAAGAGTTGTACTGATAGGAAAGGCAGCAGAACACAACAGACACTAGTATGGCAATATGTAAATCAATGGATGTGTAACTGATGTGATTCTGCAATCTGTATACGGGGTAAAAATGGGAGTTCATAACCCACTTGAATCAAAGTGTGAAATATGATATATCAAGAACTATGTAATGTTTTGAACAACCAACAATAAAAATTTTTTTAAAAAAGAGTTGTACTGATGTAGGTATTTATGTGTGAGTAGGGAAGGTGGCTAGTCTCATCTGAGCAGCTTCCTGCTCAGGACAGTATTAGTAGTTGCCTATATTGTGACCAGATTTTTTTTTTTTGGCTGAAATACTATATGTATGTATGTATATATATATACACACACACACACACATACTGTTATCTTTACTGTATTTTAACTGAAGTCATTTTCTGGTCTTTTCTTACTTGTAATATATTTAAAGTGCAGTTCCTATTTCACTTCACATTCATCCACCCCCTATAAGGGATTTGATTTACAGTAATATATTATTTGATATACAGTATTATCTTTATTTTTAGCCTTAAGGATCTTGTTTGTGCCTTTAGATATTTACGCTATGTAGGGTTCCTATATGTGGGCTCGATGTTTTCCCCTAGCTTTCTTACCACCAGTCTTCATAGAAAACTTGGGTTTTCCTAGGTGAGTATCCCGCTTCCAAGTTTTCAGTTAATTATATGCATTCAGCAACAATCAGCTCCAGATTCTTCGGGGAATATAGAGACCAATAAGATGCATGCTTCCCTTTAGGGGTTAATTTAGTCAGGATAACCAACTTATAAAGATAACTATAATTCAAAGCAGGATGAACAAGGGGTTTCTAAGGGAAGAGGGAAGAGGTTGGTTCCAACACTGAAGATCAGGAGGTTGCACAGAAGAGCTATTGGGGAGTGGGGTTTCTATAGGCAGAAAACATGAGATCCAGAGTGAAAGTAAACACCCACACACACACACACACACACACACACACACACACCACTCTATATGAGCCTACAAAGTGTTCTGGGAACACGAAAAATGAAATGCATTAGGAGGTTAAGTTGGAAAAGGTGAAAACTAGCTCATAGATTCTCTCTCACATGACAAAACATATTCAAGCAATGCAGTAGAGTGCACAGTGAAAAGTAAGTCTTTTCTCCATCCCTATATTCAATCTCATAGTTCTTTCCTCAAGAACAAATGCAGTTACAAATGTCTGGTTTAACTTTACAAAATATTCCATGCATGCATAGCATACATGTGCATATAAATCTGTGTCCTTTTGGTTATTTATAAAATGATAGCATTTATACATACCCCCCTGCACCTGGAGTTAACTTCTTCCGTATTGAAATAGACATATCTTATTTGACTTTTTTTTTTACTGTTCCAACTCTATTGGGGTATGAATGACAGATTAAACAATGCATATATTTAAGATGAAAAATGTGATGTTTTGATGATGTTAGGACAGCCTAATCAAGCTAATTGTCCTAGCCATCACCTCACATATTTCTCTATTGTTTTTGTGAGAAGACTTAAAATTACTCTGTTAGTATATTTTAAATATATGATACTTTGGTATTAACTGCAGACATGCCTTGTTCTATAGTACAGCCACTCAATGTGCCCCCCACACACATTGAGTGGCTGTACTTATAATGTATTTAGCCATCTCCTACTGGTGGGCAATAAGATCATCTCCAATGCTTTCTTATTACAAAGGATATGTGGCAATGAATAACTTTGTCAAATGTGACAAATTTATCCATAGAAGATTCCCAGAGGTACAACTTCTTGGGTATCTTATACTCAAGTGGTTTAGTAATAGAGCAATTGAAGAACCTATATTCAATACCCAAGTGAACAATTTCTTGAAACTCTTACTTTCTTCAGAAAAGTATTAAAATTGTCTTTGTGGAAATAAATGTGAGACTTATGCCTATAACCCACCTATTGACCGTGTGATCTTGGGCAAGTCCTTAATCTCTATAAGTCTCAGTTGCCTCTTGAATCCTGTGGGACTAGTAACTATGCTGACTTTACAGAGAGTAGTAGGCTACATGGAAGCTCCCCCAAAGACCCCCCTGTCAATCCCTAGACCCCATGTAATGAATTGCAGGATCTTAAGGTGAAGTGTTTATCCTGGATTGACTGGAGGGATTCTAAATCCAAAGACAAGCACCTTTATGAGAAAAGGGCGGGAGATTGAAATAGACATATGTGGCAGGTCATGTGAAGGTGAGGGTGGAGCGTGTGGAGACTCGGCCACTAGTGGAGAGTGCCTGGAACCTCCAACAAAGGGAAGAGAGAAGCAATGCAAGGACCTGTCCTGGCTCCTGGAGAGGACCCCACCATGACACCAGACCCGACTTTAGCCTTCCACGCTGCAGGAGAAGAGATTCCTGTTATTTTAAGTCATCTGGTTTGTGGTAATTGCTGTGTCAGCCCTAGGGAACTAATACATAGGGTGATTAGAAGAGATAATTGATGTAAAGTTTCTAAAAAGTGTCTGCCTGGTATATAATAGGCCTTTAATTATTAGCTTTTATTATTATTACACTCATCTAAGTCTCTGGACTTGAGTAGTGGTAGTAAAGATGGAAGGAACTAGATGGATTCAGAAGTCATAAAGGACTTAAAATAGGAGATGAAGGAAACAGGCATTGAGATAGATGGTCCCTGAGTGCCCGGCTGTGAACCTGGAGAGATGCTGGTATCATTTCCTGAGGTAAGGAATGTTAAAAAACACCCAGTCTTGGGGTGAAGTAGAAAACCCAGTTTGTGATTTGCAGAGTTTGAAGAATTTTGGAAGTGCCCAAGGAGAGTTCAAGTAGACAGTTTAATATGTGGCCTCAAGAAGAAGTGTAGATTGGAGATACTATAGGTGATAGTTAATTTCATGGGTCAACTTGCCTGGGTGATAGGGGGTACCCAGATAAATGGTAAACATTATTTCTGAATGTATCTGTGAAGTTATTTCTGGATATTAGCATTAGAATTGGTGGAGTAAAGGAGATGGTCCTTCCCATTATCCAATCTATTGAGGGTCTGAATAGAACAGAAGGGTTCAGAAAGGGCAAATTCTGTCTGCCATACTGTTTGAGCAGAGCACTAATGATTCAAAAGTGTTCAGACCCAAACTGGAATCTATACTATTGGCTCCAAAACTCTCAGTCCTTCAAAATATGTCACCAGTTCTCCTGGGTCTCCAGTTTACAGGTGGCTAATAGTTGGATTTCTCAGCCTACCTAATGACATGAGCCAATCAATACCTTATTAAAAAAAAGCTCTTCATATATTTATGTGTGAGAGGCTATGAGAAAATATGAGAGAATACATTTCTTTTACTTTAAGACTTTTAGCTTGTGGAAATTTGTTACATCAGTCCTAAGAAGCTAAACATGGGGGATGGGAAGAGATTTCATATGTATACAGTTGGTTTCTCTGGAGAACCTGACCAATATGGTGCATAAATTTGTTAAGTTTTAGCATATTCATGGTGTGGAGTGGATGAAATTTCCTAGAGAGTATTAATAATGATTTTTTAAAGGCCTAGGGTGAAGCTAGTTGAAGGAGGGAGGTATGATGGAGATCAAGGGGGAGTGCCCAGGAAGGTACAAGAAAAGCAGATTTAGATGGTCTCATGTAAGTCAGGGAACAGGTGCTTCTAAGACACAGATGTGTGAACCCTTTCACTTCCTATCCCAGGAACCGGGCTGGAAGGAAAAAGCACTACAAATAGTTATTTCTTTTATTTTTACTATGAATAAAGCTTTTATTGGTCAGTCTGAGTGGCAGACCGACATACCTCCAAATCACTGTTACCAAGCCCCTGAGATGGCAAGAGAAGAAGCTAAGCATACTGATGGTGGGCAATGGGTGGGAAGTGGAAAGGGTCTGAAGGCCCCTGAGGTTAACAAGGCTACCAGGACTGGAACCAATGTCCCAGGAATAAATCCAGATTGGAAAGACCTCATCCAGGGCTGGAGGTCCTGGTGACTCCGGATCATCTCTAGGACTGCTGTCTGCTCCTTGAAAGGTTGCTGTGGTCCCCTCGGCCTTCACTGTCCACCTGTCCGTGCTCCTCCACTACCCGATCTGCCTGAGTGATCTTGGTCACAGAGATGCTCTTGAAATAGGATCTGGTCTGGGGCTGGGAACTGGCCCAGGGCCTTCTGGGAAACCTGGGAATCAAGATCATTGTCTTCTCTGGCTCTAGGGTGGGGAGTCACTGCCCACTTGGCATCACACTTATGAAAAGGTCTCTGGGATCCCCAGTCTGGTGCTGACTTCTTGCATCCCACACCCCACAAATATTCTGGACTAGCGACTTATCTGAGTGCTTAAGCACTGAGTCCATAAGCATCTCTCCCTCCCATGGTCTTTTACCAGGTATCTCTGGCTCAGGGCCTGGAAGTTCCCCAAGGTCCAGAAAAGCCAAAAAGATAAAAAAAAAAGTCCCAAAAGAGGTCAAAAACATTCAATCTCATGTGGGACTCAAACCTTGAAACCTCAGACATGACCCTTTCCTGCCTGAGGGCAGCCTGTGTACCCAACCCATGTTTCTAGTGGGGAATCTCCCTGACCCTGACCCATAGGCAGGTAGGTGCCTGGCCTAGAGTTAGAGTTACTTAACCCTTTGTATTCAATTCTCCAGCCAGGCTAGTGGTTTTGGGAAACCAAGCAAGGCCATAGTCCCAGCCCAGGGACCAGCTCACTGCTACATCCACAGTAACTTTGCAGTTGGAAAAAAACAGGGGCTGTCTTCAGCACCTACATCTTGCCAGAGGCCAAATATTGTTGGCTACTTGGACACAGCTCACCCAGAACTAAAGGAATTGCAGAAGCCAAGCGGAATATTTGAGTAAAACTGCAGGGTCAGCGAAGAACCAGTCGTTATGCCACCTGCAAAGCAGAGATGGCCTCAGACTCCTCGCAGTAAAACAGTAGCCAGGGAGTGACTACTGAGAAATCGTGGAGGAAGGGAAACCAGGGCGGGGTGTGGCTGCGTGGGGAACGGCCCTCTTCATGATCCCGGGGCTGGAGGTTTTGCTGCCATTCTGAGTTTAGAAGGAAGCCTGTTTTTGCTGTTACACTGAACTAGGTTCTCAAAACACCTGTCACCTTATTTTGATTTCAGATTTGAAGACAATGTCTTTTAATTCTCCCTAGTGTCTTATTTTAGCCACTTTCCCTGTTTCCTTTAAGAGATAAGTGGGCACTCTTCAGACTTTTGTTTGCAGCTCTCTTATCGTTTTATTTCTGAACCTGGTGAAGGTAATCATGTCACATCAGTGATCTATCATCTGTTTACAACTTATAGCATGTCTTTCTCTCTGCAGTTTCTCTTCTCTGATGGCATTGCTTCTAGCTTACCACGTCTATTAGGAATCTACAACAGGACAATGCAATGCCTTATTTAGTGAACATACTATAAAAATATAATGATAGGATTGATTCCCTGATTGATTTTTTGCAGGGAGGGAGTACTGGGGATTGAACTCAACCACTGAGCCACATCCTGGCCCTATTCTTTGTATTTTATTTAGAGACAGGGTCTCACTGAGTTGCTTAGTGCCCCACTTTTGCTGAGGCTGGCTTTGAACTCTTGATCCTCTGCTTCAGCCTCCCGAGGTGCCAGGATTACAGGCATGCACCACCCCTGGTTGATTGATTAGAAATCTAACCAGTTATCTAATCACAAAGTAATTATTTAATATAAATTAAATTTGTTTCTTTTGAAATCCTTTGCTAATTCTACTTTCCCACCACCCTGTACACCGTTAACATTATCTTCAACTGTTTTAAAGCATTGAGCATTTCTATCATTGTGTGCTATAGAGACGAATAGGAATGTCCAGAAGTCAGCTGTGTTGTGTTAAAACCAGTGCAAGGCCATGTTCCATTGCACTGAACATCTTCCATTTTTTTTCCCTTTCATATTTGGTCTACCTTTTTTTTTTTTGGGGGGGGGTACCAGGGATTAAGCCAAGGGGTACTTAGCCACTGAACCACATTCCCCAGTCCCTTTATTTTTCATTTTGAGACAGCATCTCACCAAGTTGCTTAGGGCCTCTCTAAGTTGCTGAGGCTGGCCTTGAACTTGTAATCCTCCTTCCTCAGTCTCCCAAGCCACTGGGATTACAGGTGTGAACCACCACATTGGACCAGTCTATCTATCTCTGTCATTAATTGTATGCACTGGTGTATTCACTCACTTGAATTTTAAAAATTTGGATTGGAATGTTTTCAAAAATTCTAGTACTTTGTCTCCAGATTCAACCTCTACCTCTCACAAATTTCTCCCCTCCGTTTTAAAGATTTTTACATCTTTTATTTCAAAGAAACTCAGATAAACCTGTCACAACTAAATATTTCTAATCAATAGTTCTATTAACCTGAATCAGGAATTTTAAAATTTTGCCAGTGTATGTTTATATAATAAATTATTAATACATGTAATAAAAGAATGTGTTGAGCAGCATAAAAGTTGGGTGATCCGTTCCTTGCTGTGGTTTGGGCATGCCCCTGGAATTCATGTGTTGGAAACTTAATTCCCAGCATCGTTTGCTAATTGTTATTTGGAGGTGGAGCCTTTCAGAGGTAATTAAAATGAGTTGAGGTCATGAGGGTGGGGCCTTTATTGATGTGTTAGTGGCTTTATAAGAGGAACAAGAGAGACCCAAGCTAGCACACTTGCTGTCTCACCATGTGATGTCCTCTGCTATGTTATGATGCAGCAGGAAGCCATTACCAGATACCAGCACCATGATCTCGGACTACTCAGCTTCAGATCCATGAGCTAAGTAAACCTCAAATCTTTATAAATTAACCAGTCTGTGGTATTCAGTTACAGCAACAGAAAATAGACTAAGGCACTGATAAAAGGTTCTTTACTGAATGACAGAATAGAGCTTAGCTAAAAACAAATATTGGGCTTATTTAGGGATGAAATTCCTGTTAATGAGGAAAGGGTATTTGGTGAAGACAAATTACAATTGCATTCATGTACAAGAGATCATGGAGACCCTGACATTTAAAGAGGAAAATGCTACTTACATGTCAGGTGCTGAGAAAAGAAACAGTAGTTCTCTTTGCCCATCATTAATTTAGACTTGTAAATGTTCCAAAGAGAGTGATTCTGAATTTTAGAAGACATCTTATGAAGTCCTAAGATTTGGAAAAAAAAAGATATTTCACTAAAAACCACACTTAAGGCTTTATACAAAGTTGGACCAGCCATGCTCCAATTGTGAAGTATTTTTTGGTTTTGTGTTTTTAAAAAGGGCCTCCCTCAGCACTTTGGTTTGATATATGAATTTCCTTCCTTCCATAATCATTGCACTTGACAATTCTAGGAGCACCAGCTTCATTTGGTCTATTCATTAAGTGAATCATTTGATTTCTATTATTTAGCAATAATGTGGCCTATCAAGAATTATACAATGAAAACAAAACTTGAATCACTCCTGCAAGGTAGGCGGGCCTGCGACCCACCGGCAGAAGAGGAGCAGCGGCCTTCTGAGAGGCAGAGCCGCCCCCTCCCCCTGCGCCGGCAAGGTAGAGGGAACTGTGACCACCCACAGAGCAGGCCCAGCGGCCTGCTGAGGGTCAGAGCCGCCCCCCACCCCC
>NW_026000057.1:4905243-4963907 GCF_001458135.2 Marmota marmota marmota | reverse complement strand
CACACACACACACACACACAACTATAAGCCAATATCCTTGATGAACATAGACACAAAGATTTTCAAAAAACTACTAGCAAATGAAATCCCATGGCATGATAAAAATTTATTCACAATTATCAAGTGGGTTCACTCCAGGGATGAAAGAATTTTTTCCATACATGCAAGTCAATAGGCACAAAATATCACATCTACAGAATAAAGAACAAAAACTATATGGTTATCTCAATAGTTGCAGAAAAGGCACTTGATAAAATTTGACATTACTTTGTGATAAAAATCCTAAACAATTAGGTGTAGAAGGAGAGTACCTCAACATAATAAAGGCCATTTACAAAACACATAAACAACCAACAAATAAACAAACAACAACAGGGAAAATAATATTGAATAAGGGAAAAGCTAAAGCTTTCTTTCTAAGTTCTAGTCCAAGAAAAGGATGCCCACTTCACCACATTTATTAATAGGGTTCTGAAAATTCTAGCCATAACAATCAGGCAAGATAAAGAAATGAAACGCATCCAGATTGAAAAGAAGTCAAATTGTCACTGTTTGCAGATGACCTGATATATATACAAAACCTCTCAACTTAGAAAAAATTAATTCAACCACATTGCAGTAGGCAAAATCAGCATATAAGATCAGTAGCATTGTTAGATACCGGTAGCAAACTATCTGAACAGAAATTTAAAAAGTAATCTCATTTATAATAGCTTCAAAAAATACCTAGGAATGAATTTAAACAAAGAGGTGCAAGACCTTTGTAGTGAAAATTATAAAACGTTAAGGTTGGATATTGAACAGGACATAAAGAAGTTGAAAGAAATCTATGCTCATGGATTAGAAGAATAAATATTGTTAAAATGTTCATACTGTCCAAAGTGTCCTACAGATTCAATGCAATCCCTAGCAAAATGTCAGTGGCATTCTTCATAGAATTATAAAAAATATCCTAAAATTTATATGGAATCATATAAAACCTCAAATAGCCAAAACCATATTTAACAATAAGCATAATGCAGAAGGCATTACACTAGGTGATTTCTAAATACATTACAAAGTTATAGTATATCAAAACAGCATAGTACTGAATAAAAACTGACACACAGATCAATGGAACAGAATAGAGAGCTTAGAAGTTAACTTGTGCAACTATAGTGAACTGAATTTCTACAAAGGCGCTAAGAATGTGCACTGGAGAAGGGACAATCTTTCCAGTAAAGGGTATTTGGAGAATTGGATGCAGCCGAATGAAACTAGGCTCCTCTCTCTCTCCGTTTACAAAAAATAACTCAAAATGGATTGAAGACTTGAATGTAAGACCTGAAACTATGAAATTACTTGAAAAAAAATATAGAGGAAAAGCTTAAGGACATTAGAATGGGTGAGGATTTTTTTTTTTGACAAGTGTTCCCCAAACACAGGAAATAAAAGCAGAAGTAGATAAATGGAATTATATCAAACTAAAAAGCTACAGCACAACAAAAGAATTAATCAACAGAGTGATTGCATGAGAAGTATTTGATAATTATGATTCTGACAAGCGGTTGATATTCAGAATATATAAGGAAGTTCCAAAATTCAAAAGCAAATGAACAAATATCTTATTAAAAAAATAGGCAACAGTTCTAATAGGAATTTCTCAAAAGAACATTTATAACTTGGAAGACAGGTACCTGAAAAAATGTTGAGCATCTCTAATCATCAGGGAAAGGTAAATACAAACCATGAGGTATCACTTCGTCTCAGTAAGAATGATCATAAACAAACAAACAAACAAACTGAAGATAACCAGTGCTTCTGAGAATGTAAAGAACAGGAAACTCTTATGTACTTGAATGAAGATGAGTAAAATAAAAGAGAGTAAGTTTGATGAGATTTCTGTGTACACTTTGAAGTATATCCACATTGGAGAAGTCTTCTGAGAAAAGTTCTGTGAACATCTGATCCTGGGGCTGAGGAAAACTTATTGCACAGTAATCTCTACTTTCATATTCCATCATATGGTAATATTCTTTTGTATGTCCATTTCATTTTTACTTCTCCATCTCTGTTCACTCCTCTCTTGCAGGATAGAAAACACAGTGGCACATGGTCGCCATCGGTGCTTTCAGTTTCTACCCTTCATACTCAGAAGGAGGCTACCTTATGAGCATAGGAGCCAAGCTCCCAGGCTGCCCATCATCTGAGCCAAGCTCCCAGGCTGCCCACTTGGCAGAGTAGTCATCAGGCAATTCAGAGTTAGGGTCCAAGGAACAGATGACCTATCGTTCTTTGTTTTCTCAGGCTGTGTTCCTATTTCTGGGTCAGTTCAAGCCTGGATAATCTGGTCTCCTTTCTTCCATCCTCTCACACAGACAGTGTATTAGCAGGGAGGCAGGGCAGAAGAATAAGTAACTGAACTGCAGTGCATTTGTTATCCAGTCTCTACAAACCGCTCATTCTCAGCTTCCGTTGCTGCCTATTGTGGTTCACCCAGAAGCTTTTATTAAAGGTTTCTTATTCCAGTTACAACACCAATTACCCCTTGTGCACAGGTCACTTCAGAGTGTTAAAGAAGATCTTCTTTGGGGCAGGAGATGTACAGTATCAACTTTTGTAGCTTCAGTACCTACTACACAGAAGGAGCTCGAATAATTATCGAATGAACAATCTAGAGGGGGAATGACTATAAAAGACGACGTGAAGTTTTTCTTTTCATTTATAGCTAACATTTTGTGACCCAGACTGCCTAATGTACCGTGGGCTTCTTACCCAATCTCATATTTGCTAAACAAATAAACGGAAGGCTAAAAGGAAAAAAAAAAAAGAAAGAAAACAAAACTTATCTGATTGTTATTTCATTTGCTTTCATCACATATGCCTAAGAGTACCATCTCTATATTTATATGTATCATTATAACAGCTTAGAATGCCTCTGACATTAGTATTAACTTGTATACATGGTTGGCCTATATCTCTAGCTTCACCAGTAGCAAAATTCAAATAAATAATGTATTATAAAAAGTAATGACATTAATATTCTAGAAACTTATGGTTTGTTTGATAGATATGTGGTAATGAGGAATGATAGAAATCATTTTATAAAATGATACATTTCATTATAGGTAATTATAGTGAAATTTTATTCTCTTTTAACTCAATAGATACAAACAATGATAAATCTTTAATATGTCAAAAGTCATTTTTAACCAAGAATAATTTATTAGATTTGTAATGTTTGGCTGATAGAAAATTTGGGGGGAAATAAATTTTACAATTGTGCCCATTTTTTTCCCTTTCTCTGTATAGTTCACCTTCTCCTTTAAGAGTCATCCTATTGTTTATAGTTGTGGACTCTTAAATCAAATGATGATCAGATGCCCTGATGATTCTGCAATGGCATACATAAAAAAAATTTCACTTTTGGTCACTTTTATAAGTTAGGACACATTTTACCCACCGCTGAAAACATTATACAACCTGAGTAGGTCTCAGAGTTCTCCCTGCCTCAGTCTTGGACAGATGGCATATCAAAAGAAAAAAGTAGTTCAGCAATCTAAACTGGAGGTATTTCAATTTCAACTTACTGTCTTCAAAGAACAGTCGAAGACATGGTATTCTTAACTCACAGCACCAATATTTCCATTGCACTGTTTTCTCTTTGTCTGCCAATAGGATATTCTGAAGCCTAAAACTTCCTGTCATGCTCCGAAAGCCCAGAAGTTTCCACCCATGTAGAGCTCACATTGGTGATCACTCCTTCCCTCACTCTCTCTTTTTCTGTCTTGTTTTCTCACTCAGGTCAATAAGTCTTGGCTCTTTTGTGGAGTCTCATCTCTACTTCTTACAACTCTGTTCCCCCTGAAAATCATAACTCTGACCTGCGTAATAAAACCCAGCAGAGCTACGGCTAGTTTGGGAGAGGAAGATTGCTAAGTAAACCATACCAGAATTGGTCATCTGGGAAAGGCAAGGCAAGGAAATACACTTATATTACATTTGACAGATTCTTGAAAACTACATGTCAGAAACAAACAAACAAGTATAATTAAAATAATAAAAGGAAAAAGAAGGGAAGTAGAGATGTCAAGGCAAAGGGGAATCCAGAGAGAAGCTGTCTGAGGCGTGTTCAACATTTAGGTCCTTTGTGTTTTATTTCCAAAGCTGCGACTCTAGAAAGTTCTGTGTGTTTGCAATATATAGAATAAATCTTCCTGGTGGACTGCACACCTGTTAACATATGTTACTGGAATTAGTTTGTCCATGAGAGCAGTTACTTCTTTTGTATCCACATTTTTCACTCCTCGCTGTTATCTTTTGCTGAGCCTTAAATGACTGTGGGAAGACTTTTGGGGCGGGTGTAATATGCATCATGAAACTTGGTTAGAGTGCCTGGCATGGATACCGATGCTCACATCTGCTACCAAATCTTTGATTATTAGATGTTTTACATGAAGTAAAGGCAGTAAATAGTAGCATTTGCC
Organism: Marmota marmota marmota; assembly: GCF_001458135.2. NCBI lineage: Eukaryota > Metazoa > Chordata > Mammalia > Rodentia > Sciuridae > Marmota > Marmota marmota. The sequence continues at coordinate 4,959,441 of NW_026000057.1, read as the reverse complement.
AGATGAGGCACTCACAACATGCTTTTTAAAGAGTATATTTATCAACTCTTTGGAGTGAGAAGACAACAAAGTGGTTAAGATGATAAGCTTTGAAGTCAGATTGATAGAGGATGGAATCCCAGCTCCACTCCCACCTTGCCCTGTGACGTGGCTCAACTGAATTAACCTCTCTGAGCATTAGTTTCTTCATCTGGAAAATGGGGATACTTCTATTCCCTAACACAGCATGGTTTTGTTAGAATTAAGTTCAAAAATTTAGGTAAAGTTTGTGACCTCGGGTCTAACATGTAGAAAGCCCTATTATATTACTATTGGTATTGATATACATTAAACATTTTTTTCAAAGTGCTAGGTGATCATACATATCAAAAAAAAATCACAATTTCTAGTTTTTTCTCTAGCCTGAGTTATTTCCAAACCACAGTTAGCATTGGAGAAAATGTTCAGTTTATAGTTAAAGTCTGTATATGTAAACATGTTTATAGTAGTTTATTTAGGTATGCATATTACATGATAAAGAGCATCTTTGTGTAGTATTGTCCAAGTGCTGCATAGCCTTATATAGCTAATTGTTAGGTGGTTGAATATTTGAATGACAGGTCTTGATGCACATTCTTTGCACCAGAGGTAACTTTGGCAAAGAAAAGGACATGTGAGTCTCAGAGCTGGAAGACATCAATTTTAGTCCTGTCTGCCTCAAACTAGCCATGTGACCTTAAGTTAGTCACTTAACTTTTTGGAGGCTCAGTTCCATTTGTAAAATAAGGATCTCAATGGCAGCTTCACTGTGTCTTTGTGAAGATCAAGTGAAAAATGGTGTGTTTAGACTTTAAACAGTTCTCAAATGTAATGTATTATCAATATTACTATGAGCTATGATATAATTATCATTATATCATATTAGTAATAATGACACTGCAATAAGTAACATCTAATTGAATATCTATTCAAAGTATCTTCTTTATTCTTATGTTTCTTAACTATAATATATTACTGAATTCATCATGTGTCAATTACATAGTCCTTAAGTTTATCTTTTTTGTATATTTTTGTGTTGAAAATAAAGATAAACCAACATGCTGTGGAAATGATTTATTAATAATTTATTAATAACTGAGTAAAAATGGCATGTATCAAAAATATGAATTTGAGTTATTTCTTTATTTAAGTATCAGAGCTATTCACTACTCATTAAGTAAAAGCCATTTTACTTACCAATTAGGAATCCTTACCTAAAATTTACCCTTCTGTTCTTGGTTTAAATGCTTGCTCTGTGACTAAGGGAAGATAAGACGCTGGCTGAGGGGAAACCATGGCCTCCTCCCAGATGAGGACTACTACCACAGTGGCCTGTGGACACTCCGCTTGCAATGTTTCACTGGGTTTGAGGTGACTCAGGTGTAGCTCAGGGTCTCTGCAGTCATTTTCTGCTCTGCGTCACAGTTTGCATCTGCTTTACCCTTTTGTCCTGTGTCCTACCTCAGTAGTCCCCTTCTTGGGGACTCTAGAAGGAGCAGCTGTTTGCAGATCCCTTCTCCCAGTTGTTGCCGCTCAGACCTCCTCCAATATGACATGGTATTCCACCACCCCACACGCTCACACTCGTCTACCAGTACAGAAATCGCACTTAACTCCACGTTGATTTCATACATTGTGCTAGGTAGAGAAATGTTCAAAATATCCAGTATCAGATGTACAAAAGAAAAGATTTTTAAAGATATTAAAAGAAAGTTGTACTATTTCCTAATTTTAAAAATGAATTCATTGCTAGTCTCAGTGGTGCATGCAACTGGAGAGGCTGAGGCAGGAGGATTGCAAGTTCAGAGCCAGCCTCAGGAACTTAGCAAGGCTCTAAGCAACTCAGCAAGACCCTGTCTCTAAATAAAATATTTTATAAAGAGCTGGGAATGTGGCTCAGTGATTAAACACCCCTGGGTTTAATCCTTGGTATTAAAAAAGAATTATATTACTCAGAATTATTCAGCAATAATTTAAGGCATAGTATTAATATGTATTCTGTATCTGACCTTATTTAATACTTTTTTGAGTAGCTAACCTTACTTGGAAAATATTTTTTAAATGTGATTTAATAATTTGAGAATTAGGAAAACCTGAAGTATGTTACCAATGATTTTGCTATTGTTATCTTTGTATTTAAAGTTATGACTTTTCTAAAACATTAAAATGGTAACTTTATAGTGATAATTTAACATAAATTTCTGTAGCAAAGATTGCAGAACAGAATCATAGTTAATTAAATGCCTTTTTGAGCTTCCTCATGAATGGGGTGTTTAACCCCTTTTAAGCCTTTTTTATTTAATTTTTGAAAATTTCTCTAATAGCTTTTTAAAAATAATGTTACAGCATGTACATTTGTATCTTCTTTTTGAATGATGAATGCATTGTAGTGTTTGTAATAAATGAGAGTATCTGTCGTTTAAATGATGGAAGTACTGTAGAAAATTGGAAAGCTCAAGGAAAAATGAAAATTTGTCTTTTTAAAAACAGGAATCTACATAAGGCAAAAAAAATTATAGTTCACAACTTACATGGAAATGAGATGTTTAATGTCAGGGTAAAAGTTCACAGCCTAGATTAATATAAACATGCATTTTCTAATAATAAAACCTATTGATTTTTTTTAAATGTGAAAGCTGGTTTTAGATTCTGTTGAGATCTAGAAATACCACTTGAACCAAATCTTCATGATTATCTTTTGTACTCATTAAAAAAAAAGAAATTGCTGCTACAATAGCTCTTGGAAAAGTTGCTGAAGTTTTTTTCCTCCAGTCATTCCCATTTTAAGAAACAGCGCAAAAACTTCTGGTATTCATTTTGGGAGCAAATCAATAGAAGGATAATAGTTTTTCTTTGGTTCATCCAAAAGAGAACGAACTTTGAGAATCTGAAAAATTGAGTATTCTCATCAACGGTATGGACTAGTGACATATGGAACATAATGTATGTATACTCCTTAAAGTTCAAGGCCTAGCATATGAAAATGTTCTCTGGAGCGATAAAGCAACCTGCGCAGCTCATCACAGGACTAATTGTATGACAGACCTAGAGGCGACGGCACAGCTGTTAGCACGCGTTGATCTAGGGGCTGCGAAAGACGAGGAGGCTTGGGGAGGCACGGCACCTGCAAGGACCAGGATACGATTATGGATTAGGTTTTTCTTTTTTTTTTTTTTTTAATAATTTAGGGGACAGACATAGACCAATAATAAAAATGTTCTCTCCTTTAAGGAGTATAGCTAACTCAATTTGTGTCAGAGTTTCAAAATAATCACAAAACACTTGATTGTAGTCTGAATGTGTCCCATGATTCTTATCAAACATGCATTTTTTAGATCTTTTGTGGAATCTTACAAGGCATTTTTTTGAGTCTATTCAAAAATCATGACCCATGAAAAGTGAGCATTTTTTACACCCTTGAACTAATAAGCTCCATGTGGTGGTTTGGGTTTCCCCCAGAAGCTGATTTCCAGACAAGGATTTGAGTACAAGTGGTTTATTGGGAGGAATTCGACCAGCAGGAGAGGCAGGCAGAAGAAGGAAGCCAACAAAAAGTGCGGTGCCAAGCCAATGGGCAAATGGCACACAGCCATGCTGGAACATTCTGGAAACTCTGTGAACACAAACTGAGCATTCCAGTGCAGAGACAAGAAAGCTGGTATAGTACCCATGACTTCCATCCTTGGTTGGTTGGAAGTTCCTCCCAGGATACTAATTCTCAGGAATTCCAGGCTTTCTATGAGGCCAGCCATCAGACAGAAAATCCCAGGCACTGGCCTGGCCAGCCTGTGGCTGCAGAAGTGGTGAGAGGGCCTGAGGAAGTCCGCTACGCTCCTGCAGATCATTTGGCTTCCAGGCTTCCTTTTCCACACCTATAAAATGGGCATGATAAAGTTACTGTGAGGATCCAATGAGACAAAGAAGTCACGTTTCTAGCACTTAGTAAACGTTCAATTAACAGTGGCTTCGTTTTGTGTTAAGGAGGTCTACAATTTTACTTATCTTTTATCTCAGGATCGACCTCTTTCAGAATTTACCTAAGGAAATCATTAGTATTACATACAAATATTTGCTACAATACTGTTTGTACAGTAATTACTAATATATACAGAGATTTCTATCACTCTTGTATACAACTTTATAAGCACTGTTTATAATGGTGAAAAACACAGGAAGTAAAAAATATGTAAAACAATAGCAAATTGATTAAAGCAATGTTGAGCATCCTATGATAAAATGCAACACAGACAGTAGAAATCATACACTAAGTAAATATTTTATAACAATAAAAAGAATACTGATATATTGAGCAAAAACAATCGGGTTGCAAAACAATGTACATTATGACCCTACTTGTATATGCATATATGCAAGCATATATATATATACACATATGATGCATAAATATATATAAAAACACAAGAAACACCAAAATGTTTTCAGTGAAGTTAGAATAATGAATGACTTTAATTTTCTATTGGGGTGGGGGCAATGGAATCTGTATTCCCAACATTTTCTACAGTTAACATTTATTGATTTTCTATTAAAGAAAAGGAAAAACTACTTAAAAAGTAAACCATTATTTCTTTCCATTCCATTAAAATTTAAAGATTTTAATTGATGTTTTCAGTAGGTTTTATATAGACTGCTCATAGTAAAAATCTTCAGCGGAGGATTGATTGTTGCAGTTAGTCATTTCAACAGCTCATCTCAACACAAAACATTAAAGAAAATTATTAAGGGCTAACCAGTAATGAAAGGATTTAAGGATGATTTCTGGTGGGAGTATGAATGTTGGGGAGTGGGGCTGTCTGGGGTGGGGCTAGCTGGGGGAGAGGCCATTTGAAGAGGAGAAGGCTGAGACTCATATTAAATAACATGCCCATAGTCACAACGCTACCAAGTGCAGAGCCGAGCCTGGAGCCCAGGTCTCTAACTGCTATTGCTGCTGTAACTGGTGGAGTTGTCAGTAGGACGATTTTAAAGTCATTTGTTGAATCTCATCACAAATCTCCCATATAAATTTTTAATAACACTCTCCATCTGTTTTTCTTAATGAGGCACTTATTGGTGTAAACATTTTGTTATTCTTGTCCAGTAGAAATTATTTCTCGTAGAAATTGTTATTTCTCTGGACAGGAAAAACCTCTCTCTCTCTCTGTTGCTGGGCCATTTGGGAATCAACTGAGTTTGGGGAAAAGCATATGGGCACAGGAATCTATTTCCAATGCGAGTGGTGTCTGGCTAGCAATGACTAACTGCTTTGTAGCTTCCCCAGGAAGAGGTCAGGAATGCTCACTTCCTGTTTCTCATTTCCACCTCCTGCTTCCTCTCCGTTCGAATAGAAAATGGCATAGCATGGATTCATTTGTTATGACTTAAGGGCTCAGCTGAACTTGCCTTGTTTTCTCTAGATGTTTTTGTCTGACAGTGAAATATGTGCACCTCTATCTTTTTCAGAAGCAGAGTATTCAACCTGTTATCCCCACAATCTCCAGCAGGCTCTTCTTGCCCCTCTTGCAAATTTGCTGCACACTATCAACTCTTGGTAAATGCAAGGGAAAGAGTACATGATAGGTGTTGGTTGTTAGATTTTTAGTAGAAAAATCTTGTAAGGAAGAAGGTCTAGAATTTTCAATAAAAAGAAATGGGAGGAGGAGGACAGGATCCTTCCTGTAGACCTTAATTTTCTCTGCTGCCATCTCGACCATCAACACAAAATGATGTAGCTTAGCCTGTGGAGTTGCAGTGTCTGACTCAAAATCTTGCCACTTCTAATCCTGTGACCTGGAGTAGGTTAAGGAACCTCTCCCGTGCCTCAGTTCCCCCACCTGCAGCATGAGGATTGCATGAGTATCTAATTCAGAGTGGTGGTAGGGATTATGTGAGTTCGTGGTTTAGTCAGCTTTTGTGTTCCTCTGACCCAAAGAAAAGACCCAACAAGAAAAACGTAGAGAGAAAGTTTATCTGGGCTCATGGTTTCAGAGGTTCAGCCCCTGAACAGCTGAGTCCATAGCCCTGGGCTAGAGGTGAAGCAGGACACCCGTGGAGTAGGGCATGGTGGAGGAAAGGTGCTCAGACAGGAAAAACAGGGAGCAGAGAGAGAGAGAGAGAGAGAGAGAGAGATCTGTTCACCAAGGACAAAGTATAAACCCAAAGGCGTAACCCCAGTAATCTACCTCCTCCAGCCACTCCCCACCTTCCTACAGCTACCACCCAGTTAATTCATATCAATGGATTAATCCACTGATTAGGCTAAAACTCTCACAATCCAATCATTCCATCTCCAATCCTTGCATTGTCTTCCACACGAGCTTTTGGGGGACACTTCATATCTAAATCATAACAGTTCACATATAGAAAGCACTCTGAACTGTCTGGAATAAATGGTACTGACTATTAAAGAATAGTGAAAGTATAATTTCCCGGGTCAGTGCAAGGATTTTTGCTATTTCTGCTTCTCCTGCTGACATATCAGATTATAGACAAATCTCTCAGTACCCCCCCACTTTGTAAAATGAAGATGGTATTTATTAATATAGCATGTTGATGAAAATTCCAGTGGAATAGTAAAGAGATAATGGTTTATTGGTCCTTATTATTGTACTGCAAATGATTTAACTATACATTTTTCCTAAATTTAATTAAACATATTCATTTTCCCTATGAGCTTATATTAGCTTACAGCAGAGCGAGTGTTTATTATGTGCATTTTATATGTTTATAATATCATAGATATTAAAAATAAACATTTTCATTTAAAAATATTATGTAAGTAAACATTAATATTTGTCACAAGATTCTAAAGCCAAAATTACTTTTTAATTGTTTATTGTAATAGATGACGTGGGAATGGAGAAGTTGTATCCAGGCAATCATTAAAATCTTCAAAACTGCTTTTAAAAGCACTAGAAAGACCACCAAATGGGCCAGTCATTAAACTTTGTTCAGGTCTCCAAATGACTTTGTTGCATGCCACCATTGTTCCAATCTTGATCCCTTAGAAACAGGACACCCTCTACCAAAAATCTCCAGAAGCCTGGAGCCTGGAGTCTGGCCTGCACAGTGTCATTATCAGGCAGCACCTTGGCAGTGAGGTGGGAGAGTGGGCAGAATGAGAGCATTGGCTCTGAAGCAAGACCACCTGGGTTCAAGGCCTTTTATGACCATTTACTATCCTATGCCCTCGGCCCAGGGGCTCTCTCTATATATATGTGTATGTCTCCCTACTTTTGAAAAGAGGTCAAAGTGATAATAATGCCTACACATGGGGTATTGAGAAGACTAAATTAATCAACATGTGTGGTCTGAAGGACCATCTGTGTTATTCATCCAGAACATAGCTTTGGAGCATCTACTGCAGGCCCTGGGAACACGTCAATAACAAATGGACAAAGGTCTTTGTCCCCATGGAGCTTCCAGCCCATTGGGGGGAAGTTAACCAAGATTAAATATAACAAACCAGCAAATTACATAACATGTTAGAAAAATGATAAAGCCTCGGAGAAACAAGGAAAAAATAAGCAGAAAGATGACTCGGGAGTACCACGTGAGTGGCAGCTGGAGGGAACTTTAAATAGGTGACCAGGAAAGACGGGGAGCCGGTGAGAGAGTGGCCCATGAGGGAAGAACATTCCAGGCAGAGGGACTGGTCAGTGCAGAACTCTTAAGTGGCACTGTGCCTGGGGGCGGGGGCCAGGGAGGCTGCAGAGAAGCAAAAGAGAAGAAGAGAGGTAAAAACCCAAGCCAGAAAGCTAAGGAGTAGGCCATGAAGGGCCTTATGGGCCATTACAAAGCAAGAGACTTTTTCTGAATTAAAAGATGTTCATTGAAAGCAAAGGAGTGTCATAAAAAATATCCACCATTGGTTCTCTTTGGCTTTCACAATTAAGCAGCATGAGGAAAGAGCAGCAGCTGGTAACAGGCCATGCTTTGACCAGGCAGGCCTGTGGGTGACACGTAGAGCACCAGAAGACGTTGGGCTGCAATGTGGATGTCACTCTAGGTGAGTGGAGAATAGCTCTTGGCAACTGATTCAGGAGGCAGCAGGCTGAAGTGAAGGTCAAGGTCAGCGTGAACTCTGGGGGTGATCCAGCAGCCAGGCTCTTGCAGTGCTTAAAAACACAGGGCTCTGAAATCCAATTAACCCTCTTAAAATTTTTTTCTCCTCTACCACTTGACTGTGTATCTTAGAGAAAATTGCTCAGCCTCTCTGCAGTTTATTTCTCTCATTTGTACATTGGCAATATTAATATTTATCCCAAGGGCTCTGAGAAGATTAAATGCACTATGAATATAAAGCACTCTTCACATATAGGTTTTGCTCAATAAATGGTAGTGACTGCCATTGGTAAGTGACAAGCACAAGCCCTAGGGACTGGGGCTCCAGGGACTCCTGACCCAAGCATATTGATGGTGGCAAGGTAGGTCTCCGTTAGTCCAGTAAGTAGGGACCAGGCTAGGCAGCAAGAGATCAAGAAAGAAGCCTAGGACTGTCCCGTGGGCCGGGACACATGTTGGGGGCTTGTTGTCAAGGGACAGGGGAAAAGCCCAGTCATTTTAACAAAAATTAGCAATCAGAATATTATCTATGGCAAATGGTGGTGATGCCAGCCTTCTGCCCTCATAGAACAGGAACAGAAATGGCCCTCTGGGGCACTGAGGCAGCTCTGTCACTAAATGGGGGACCCAGCTGGGGGGATGGCTTGGGAAGGATAACTGGCAAGTTATTCCAGAAATGATCTCTACAATTCCTTCTGGGCTCTATAATTCTCAATTTCTAAGTATTGATGAATAATTTGAAAATGCCAACTATAACGTTAATTTTCTAGTTTATGTTATAAAACCTAAAGCTTACTTTAAGAACGTTAGCAGCAATTTGTTTTGCTATTTTATTTTCATCTCGTATGTTATTCCAGAGCTGATCAAAGGCATTGGTTGCAAAGAATAAAATAAATCACACTTCTAAATAAACCACTAAAGAGTGTTAAATTGATTTAAGTGATTTTGGAAATATTAATATTTAAAACTTCGCTGTCCTATGCCTCTTTATGACTACCTATAGCAATAATAACCACCACTTCACTCTTCCATTCTTCATCTTATAATATTACATAGTAAACTGTGTACAAACATTATATTTTTTCGCATTGGAAGGGAAATGTGGGAGTTCAGTTGCTTATTTATGTTTGAATAGCTTAAATTTTATTCAGTCAATAAAAGTATACTCGATTAATGCTTTATTATGCTGTTTGCATAGGTTGAGGTGAATAAAGTGCAGTGTTTGGTTTTTATTATTAAAGAAAACTTTGCCTCCCCCTCACAACCGTTGGCTGTAAATTTGATTTTAGGCAGCATGTATTTCAGGGTTAGTTCCAGTCTTGAGAAATTTTCCAGCTTCACAGGCTTATCTGAAAATATTCTTAAAATGGCACCAGTGATTTTCAGACTTTAAAAAAAAAATACATAAGGATGGGGAAAGTACGCACAGACCAGAGTATTAAACAGAGTACCCATGAGTGTTCCTCAGTGGGAGGGTTTGGGTACTGGAGGCGCCCCATGCATCATCCACTTTGGCTTGGAGTCATCCGGCTGCACAGTTTGACAGCCAGATAGACGAGTGGAGACACGCTGCGTGATAAAAGCAGCCGAGACATCTGGATCACGGTGCCAGCATTCAAAGGCATTTCTGAGCTGTTCATGCATTTGTACTTACCCAGGTCCCCAGCCTGGTCCAGGGCTCGCTCATCATTCTCCTCTTCAGCCTGTCTTCATCTGCTTTCTGTACGTCAGCAACCTCCCCGATCCTTGACAAGTCACCTCCATCTGCTTATGTGTCAGTGTGGCCCTTCTGCCACAGCACTTGCTGAGCAGCTCTCCAGATGAAGAGCCCCACAGTCCTCCCCGACTCTGCCTCAGCACTGTCTCCCGCCTGTCACTGCTGAGCGCTCTGCGCCACACTAGCTTGTTTTGTCAATAACCATTTATTTGTTGCTGGAGTAGCAGCAGCCATTACATCTGACCTCGCTGTTTCATCAATTATGGATAGATTATTGGATGTGAACATCTGCAAAAGCTTGCTGTTGAACTCACCTCCTGGCTGGGATTAGATAAAGTACTAAACCGTTGTTTATTGTCAGGCCAAGACTCTACTGGGGAGCCGGGGAATTCCAAGAGTAGCAGAGCCCCATCAGAAGTACCAAAAAATTGTTTTGAATCGCCACTGTTTCCCCTAAGACTCCAGCCATTCATTATTCACACTGATTACCAGTGGTTATGAGCTACTTGATAAAAGCTCTTGGCAGTGCCCCATTCCCAACTCCTGCAAAATGGAAATGACTCATAAATTGTTTTCTTGTGTCTTCTCTCACTGTGAGAGGGTAGCAGACGAGCTTCGCCTGTGAGTAAGTGTTCAGACGAGGCCTTTTCTACCATGTTTTATTTTCAAGAAATGTGTTCACGCAGCCTGATAAGAAAGGATGAAACCATGTATCTAAATTAGGGTTTACCGAGTTTACAGGAATAGCGGCCTGTGGCGGAGAGGATATCACATTGTACAGAGAGAATATGCTCAACGTGGTTTTTTCCAGGGCTTTCATGGATTTCTGAAGAAGGGAAACCAGAATGAAATTTTATTGAATCCTGCCTCCAATGAGAAGGAAATCCTTAAAAGGGATTATGAATAGATGATGGTTTTACCGCCAGGGGACACACAAATCTCCTCCTGGTCATCGATTCGTGCAGGAATATAGAAATATTCACAGTATTAGTGCTCATTTAAAACTGCTAGATAGTCACTCAGGAGTGTAGAACACATGCAGAATCTTTCCTCTGAGCCAGAAGCCGTTCAGTCCAAGGTGACCAAGCAGAGGAAGGTGGATAAGTGGCCACCGGGAGGAGGACACTGAGGGAATGGGCTTGTCACCATGCTAGTGATTTTTCACAACATACTTCTCTGCCTCATTTTGCTACCTGTGAAGACAGAAATTGTATTTGTCTCTCATTGCTCTAGGGTAAAATAAAGAGGGGAAAAAAAAAATAAGTTTTGTGCTCCACTCACAGATAGGAAGACTCATTCCACAGGATACCATGACTTGTCGTGTATAGTTCCAGTCCCTGATCCACCCATCCTAAACCTTAGCACAGACTCGTAATAGGGAAACATTTATCTGAGAATGAGAAAACCATGCAAGCACAAGTTTACATTATGAAATTTCATTTCAGTCTTCCTCTAGGAATCTGGCTTGTTTACTGATACTTAAACCCTTAAGGTCAGCTGAGGACAGAAAATGTCCACACACTTTCCATTTATCATAGTTATAAAGTGTCATTTTTTTTCCTTTACTGAGTGAGATAAAAGGCAAAAGTCAATACATACAACAGCTTATTATAGTTAGGTTAATGTTTCTAGGGGCCTTCACTACTGGTACCTTCCAAGGGCTCTGCCATCTTCGTTCAATGTGGACATAAGACTAGGAGCTAGGGGTGCAGTGGACGGTGAGGCACATATGGCCCCTCTCCCCATGGCACTTACCATCTAATTAGAAAGAGTCAAATATTAATAAATATATACATGTGACAACGTGATAAGTGCTCAAATAGAGCAGAGGAGTTGGGGGGGGGGGTGCATGTGCCTGTGTGCGAGCACGGGAAGAGTCAGGAGTAAAGCGAGAAGAGGGATCTGCAAGTCCAAGGGACTGGAGGCAGAAGGAACTGCACTCCCTCCTATCAGCCAGAGGTCTGGCTGGCTGGAGTGAGGAGCCCAGAGTCCTGCACATTCTAGCAAGTTGCAAATGTTGACATTTCTGCATGATCACAGTGAGCGACAACATACATTTGGTTGAATTTGATCTGACAGGCACTTCATTTGGTTCAATTTGCCACCACTGTCTTTAGTTTGCATATGCAACAGAGACCTGATATTATTGGCAATTTTATCACAGGTTTAATGGGATCATTTATCACGCTCACTTTTTAATCCTCAGAGAAACATGACCAAGTGGAGTTTGAGACTTTTAGTTTAAAACAAACACACACCAAAAAAGTTTTTTTTTTTTTAATCATTCTGACAATGAAATTGCCTGTGTCTAGTGGCTTATTTCTCTTGCCATGGAAAGAATTGGCTTAGATTGTCTTTCAGTGATAAACATGAGAGGGACAGGCCTGGAGTAGCTCTCTTGCCATGTTGGCTTAGACAGCGGTTTTATCTCTCTCAGTGCTTCTCTGTTCACTCCATAGGTCCAAGAAAGTGATCCATTCAGATTATGTCAAGTATGAGATGAGTGTAAGGATGCCCTGGCAACGGGCAGGCCATAAGCCTATGAATTCCCAGGAGTAGCAGAAAGTGGGCCTCACAGAGTCCTAGAAGCCTCCTGGGAACCGGAAGAGCTCAGCTGATTGACTCTGTTGACCTCACCATGATTAGTCCATAGACATTCACTCATCATTAAATACCTTCTCACTTCTGCCATTCCTACCTGCTCAGCTGGTCTGGATTTCCTAAGAGCACATGCTGGAACTCAATACTATCATCTTCCACTGAACAGAACTTTTTATATCAGGCCACATCGTAGATCGCTGAACTTCACAAAATTTGACTCCCCTTTGGTCAAGGGCCGCCTAGCAAAATATAAAATATAGCTTCCAGTTGGTTTCCTCCGTTGGGGGTTAAAGACAGGGAAAGTTTTTTTCTCCTTTGAGAAGCTGTAAATATAACTCACATTATAACTGGGCTATACAGGATAAATATTTCCCTGCTTTCAGATTTATAGTATAGAAACTAACAATTGAGAATTAGAATAAAAATTCTTCAAAATATGTCTCTCCTTAACATGGTACAGAACTATAATGACCAATTGTGGAAATGACAGTTTTGAGCAATGTGTTCCAATTTACTATTGAGAAAAACTTTTATTTCTTAACTCTATGTGGAATTCTGTCTCATTAGTTTGAGGTTTGAGAGTCATCTATGTATGGGATGTGTAGAGAGAGAGTTTTAGGTGAAAGAGGATTCTTAAAAATTTTCTGAGATAATTTCTATACTTACAGCTGTTGAAAAATCAGTGTAAACCCATAGCATAGGTAAGATTAATTAGCAATTCTAATTCAAGCTATAAAATATGAGGATAACCTTGAATTTTTATCCAATTCTTAAACATTTCTGACTGTAAAACAGAGCTTTGCAGATTTTGAACAGCTCTGACCTCATGGTATTAATTGCTACTTAATATTAACCAAATATAAATGTAGATTGATTGCTATTATCTATTTACTATCATCTACTCTGATATAGGGACATTTTTGTTGTTTTGGTTTTTGATTTTTATTTATTTATTTATTTTAGTTTTAGATGGACACAATACTTTTGCTTTATTTATATATTTTTTATGTGGTGCTCAGGATCAAACCCAGTGCCTTACACATGCCAGGCAAGTGCTCTACTGCTGGGCCACAACCCCAACCCAGGGGTTCTTTAAGAGCATGCAAGACTCCTTGAATGAGGAAAAGGAAAATAAACTTTCAATTGAATTAAAATGATTCATCATTTTGTTTCTTTAAAAAAAAAAGATTTAAAAGGAGACAAAATAAACTGCTCAGGGATTTTTAAACCAAAGATAAATTATTAAAAGCAAACAAGGCATATCTTAAATTGCTAAGTGTATGAATAGAGAACCCTAAGATCCAAATCATATTTTTGGAAAGTAGAGTGCTAGGCTGTCTGATCCAACCCCTTCATCTTCCAGAATTGAAAACTGGAGCACAAGGTGACCAAGTGACTCAGAGGCCACACAATAAGCTTGTGACACATGAGAAACAAGAACTTGTTTTTTAACACTCAGTCCTTTCTGCCTAGACCATTAAGCCTCCCCACTCTATGTACTGGGCAATGGAAGCAGTCAATGTGTGGCAGATGACCTAAATGACGAGTAATAGATTTCAGGGAGAGTTTGGGATGAGCAATATTAATAATATAAGAGTAGACCACTCCCAACTTAAGAAGTTGGTTTCAGCAGAATGCAAACTATTTAACTACTTTTGTGTATAGTAGTTGCACATCAAGTGTCCTCTATGTTCATTCAAGATAACATTTTTTGTACAAGAGAATTACTGTGTTTGTTGCATATCAGAATCTCTGCCTTGTCATGAAGCACACACAGCCTTAAGTGATGGGAGACCCCCATTTTTGTCATCTTGCACCAGTGCCGATTGCTGGCTCCAGTAAAATACCCCTTAATGCTGTTGCTGCCCAGTCTGGTCCTCCGCCTGCTACTGCAGTGCTTGTCAGAAACCATTAGCTACTGATTTCTTTGACTAATGTTGCAGTTGATTGTCTGAATCATGTTCAGACACTGTAAATGAGGCAGAAACATCCTTTCTGCTCACCAACTGTGAAATGGCTAAAGGGGGCTAGATTGCCAGAAATCAGAATAAATGTATTTCCAATAAGATTTGACAATGATTTTGAGCTCAAGATGGCCAACTTGATACATTTTTTTAAATCTCTATGTTTCTTATTACACAAGTATAAATCTACCATTGCTCCTTTTACCTCAAAGTATCAAGATCAGTGCTGAACTTTTTTTATGAAATGGCACGATTTGAGGTTTGTGTATAACAAAACGTTAGCTATGTTACCTTTTATATAGAAAAAAAGAGGAAAGAGGTTAACAAAAAAGTGGGGTGACCGTAGGCAATGAACTCATAATTTCCCATTTACAGACAAATCTTCCCATTTACAGATGGATGTCCTTCATGGTATTACAGACAATTTTTTGGTCCGGGTGGGTTTTTTAGACTCTTCTAGTACTCTTAGACTTGTGGAGTGAGCTAGAAAACAAGCCTTCAGATGAGGCTAACCTGCAGGGGATCCATGCTCTCTTATTTCAGAGCATCTGTAACTTTATAAGTTTAGGTGGGGGGCAGTGGGGAGGGAAAATGGTCATCTTTCAGTAGTGGAAGTACCATCACCTGGAAATGGATGGATTTGCCTTGTTGCACTACAAAATACAATCTTGGCTAGCAGGTGGGAGTTACAGATTTTGTCTCAGCTTAACCAATAGTTTTCTCTCGTAGCTCTCTGGCAATTGAGTGGCTAGTCTCACAAGGGAATAGTGTCCAATCATGAAAATTGTTCAAGCGAAGGCTAGCTCAGGCTTCTCAACAGTGGCAGTACTCATATTTCATGATGAATAAAATGGGGTATGTGGTGTGCATTGTAAGGCATTTAACGCCAGCCCTGCTCTTGACCCACTAGATGCTGGTAGCACCCACGTCCCCATCATAACAACCTAAAACATCTCCAGATTGCCAAATATCCCCTATCAGGGGCAAAATAGCCCCTTTGCAAGAACTAGGTTTGATAAGCACTAGAGAAAATTAAGCAGCTGCTTCATTCAAGTCCTTAGTAAGTACTTTTAAATACCACGTCTTATTGGAACTTTATAACATCGCTTCAAGGTAACTTTATTAATTTCCCTTTTACACCCAAGGAAAGAGATGAAGTTACTTGACACACGTCACTCAGCTCAGTAGTTGACCTGCTATCTCACCTGGTATTTGAAGAAAAATTGAACACCCAGAGGGAGATTTGATTAATTATCCCAAAAAGTCCTTCGGAAGCCCTGTTTGTGCCCTTCAAGTAGGAGACCCTGAATCAACTGAGGAAGAAAAGGCTACGGGGAGAGGGAGAGAATCAAGTGGAGAAAGGAGTATAGAGAGGAAAAAAATACCAAAAAATATACAAAGCAAAAGAAGGACTAGAGTTCATTGACATTTTTGCAAAATTACAAAATTCCCATCTGAAATGGGCTCGATTCTTGGAGTCCTTTCCTGTGATGGTTTCTATCAGTTATTTTCCCATAGAAGCAGCAGTGATGAGGGTCAGCAATTCATTTAAACTTGATGTCACTGACCTGCATGATCTAGTAGTGTTTGTTTGAGCTTGTGCATGCTCAGTGATACACCAAGAGGAGAAAGAAAGCTATTTTCTCTCCTTTGCCTAGGAAAGAGAACAACCACATAACGTTGTATAAACGTGGAATAATGGGGTGCACCATCTTGAATGTGACATATTTTAACCAAACACATTGACTTGCCCTGAAAGTAAACAGACAAAAAAAATATGAATACAGAAAAATAGCTCTATAAAGAACTACTTTTATGTGAAAGCACACACACAAAAAAATGATAGACCTGCCTTCCCTTCCCAATAAGAATCAAATTCTTTTTTGGAACCAAGATAAATTGCAGGTTGAAAATTTCTCACTTAGTATTATCAATTTTAACTGCCATTTCTTGGTCCACATTACAGGACAAATGAACTTTAAAGCAAACTTTTCTTTTGGATATTGTTACTTTTATGTATTCTGGTGAACCTTTTCTTCTTTCTCTATTCTCTGTTGAGAGCCACAGCCGAAGGGGCCCCAGCAAACTTCCAGCTGCCAGCAAACTTCCAGCTGCCGGCTGATGATTGGCTCACAGCGGCCCCAGCAACATCTAGCTGATTGGCTCCTCGGCCCCAGCAACATCTAGCTGATTGGCTCCTCTGCGGTGATGCTCATTGGGCTGTTTCCCTGCCCTTTCAGACCACGGAGCTGCTCATTGGGGGACTTTTTTGGCTCCGCCCACATGACCCAGCCAATCGGCCTCAACAGCAGGAGGATTGTGGGAGGTGGAGAGAAGCTTGTGTGGGAGAGAGAGGCTTGTGGAAAGCCGGTGGTGGCAGTTGAGGCTCTGAGGGTTTTTCCTGAGAGGCTGTTTTGTTTGGGGTGTGTGGTTCTAAAAATAAAGTTAGTTTCTTTTGACAAGTGGCTCCTGATTGTGCCCAGCCAGACTGCGGCAATTCTCATCTCCAAATGTTTGTCCCTTTCCTAATTACTGACTCAATTCCTGTCATTCCTTTAAAATGCAGACTGAGTTTCTTTTCTTACATGAAGCCTCTCCTGGTTGCAGTGTCTTTGTAGTTCACAACCACCTGGAATTTATTCATTTGATTATTTCATTGCCAACTGTCTCCCTGTCACACCAGGACTTGGGCCTGTGCATTATTGCCTGCTGCTTCCGTAGCACCTAGAACAGTGCTTGGTCCCTGAAAGGCATTCAATGCTTGTGCAGTGGTTTGATGTCCTTGTCTGTATTTTTAGCCCTTGAAACAGAATTCAGGACAATATAATATCAATGACTCTGAGTCGTATTCCTTTGTAAGGTGGTTAAGAGCAGAGATATCTAAGAATCATGACATCTAATGGAATGTACCAGAAGAGGTCTTTGAAGTTCAGGCATTATGAAGAAAGTGATAACTTGAACAAATGAACATAGCATATAGTTAGCTTTACAGGTATCAATCTGCTGTGGCACATTCCCTTCTCCCTGTTTTCCATATTTTCCATACTACAAGATTAGAAGCACATGGTGCCTTTAGAAAACCCCTTTAAACCTTTTTAATCCTTTGCCACACACAATCTGAATTGTTTCATTTCATTTTTTAGATAGCATAAAATACCACCAAGAAGACTGGGGGCAAACAAACATTTTCTTTTTGAAATTGCAACATTCTCTTTGAGTCATTCACATCTAAGTATGAATTAGTTTAATCAACTGCTTTTCTTCTAACACTTAGCAGAAGACATTTCCTGGGGAAATGCAAACACCCAAGCTAAAGGAGATGCCAAAGATTTCAGAATGTTGCTCTTTTTCTCCTCTAGGCAGCAAATGGGAAATGAATTGGAACAGAGTAGCATGAAGGATTCTGGTAGTGACAGGACTTTTCTGTATCTTGATTGTGGTGGTGGTTACACGAATATATGCATGTGATAAAATACATAAAACACACACTCTCATACTCACAAAGTTGGTAAAATCTGAACAAGTCCAGTGCCTTACAACAATGTCAATTCCTGATTGCCATATTATACTCTAATTTTGTAAGAAGTCATAAATGGGGAAAACTGGGGGAAAGTTATACAGGATCTCTTTGTATTACTTCCTACAATTACTTGTGCCTATACAAGTATCTTTAAAAGTTTTTTAAACAAATTTTCTAAAACGGTGTTTTCCTAAGATGATTGACTGGGAAGAGGAGTTTTCCATCTAATTTGCAAAAGTTAGGTCTGGAATGATATCATCATAGTGGTTTAAAGTGAGTATCCACTGTGAAAATGAACTTAAGGGCCACAGTTGCTAGAAAAAAATTTTTTGTCTAAAATGCAGAACAGACAGGAAAGAATTGCAGAAAGGTCAGAAATAGGAAAACAAATGAAGGGAGAAAGAGACATAAATAACAAACCCTTCATTTTCTTCTGCTCCAAGGTACCCTCGTAATTGGTGGTATTTAGCATTGAAAAGGAAAGGGCACAATCAGGTGCTTGATGTTATTCAGGCCTAATATTGTCTTTCTATGCATCCCTTAAAAAAGCTTAATCTCAGACACAAAATTTATTCTGATTCAATTTAAATTCTTAATCTTCTAGAACAAGGATACTTTTCTACTCTCTTTCAGATAAATATATGGAAGTTTGGACATATGGAAGAATAGATGGATGGATAGATGGATGGATGAATGGATGGATAGATAGATAGATAAAGATATCCTGCTCATTTTTTTGTCAGTTGATACTCCATGATAATAAGATTTCCAACTCTGGCAACCTGTCTCAGTTATTGCCTGTACCACAGGGTGGTGAATGCCTTGATACAAGCACATTCTTACACAGGGTCTAATCTTACTGGGACATGATAACACTAATTGCTGAAAAAACAAATGAACTATTTTGGGCACAAGATACAATAATATTCAACTTTTATTTTAGAATGCCATCTAAAATATATATGAAAAAAATTGACCCTAGAAAGTCCCTTCCTAAATATTTTGGTAGTGAGATTCAATAAAGTCTCTTATAAATTCACCAAATTCAGGGGTTCTGCCCCCTACCTCAGCAAAGACTGTGTCAACTCACATAAGGTTAAATCTGGGTGTTGTCAACTATGAGAGGAAGATGGAAAAGGATATTCTCAGGTTTATACAAGACTTTGTTAAGAAGTCTGAAAATAGGAATCAAGGTGAATAATAATGTATATTTCAAAATTGCTTTAAAAACAAGATTTTTACTTTTCTTACCATAAAAAAGTGACAAAAATTATAGAGGTGATGGGTTGTTCACTAGCTTGACTGAATCTTTCCACAAAGTATACATAGATCAGAATGTCACATCCAGGGCTATAAACATGATTATTGTTTGTCATTTAAAACTAAGTGCATTTTTAAAGTCCAAAAGTCCAAAACAATCAAAAGTCCCAGAACAGTCAAACTTTTGAACTTTGCGGGCTTAGCAGGAATTAAACCCCTGGTTTACTGTGTATCCATGAGTAAATTTTAGCTTCATCATAGAACAAGCAGTCATTTGTAAACCACACGAAACCCAAATTTCATGAGGTATCACCATGACCTCCTGAAATTGTTTCCCAAATATTAACTTTACAGAAATGAAGATGAATATCAATCCTGTTTTAAAACTTTAGCTTTATGGTCTGTCTAATTCAGGTAGAAATACACAGGGCATATTTGTCCCCACCCCACCCCCCACCACCAAGAACACTGACTCCCCCTCTCAAATGCCATCATATGACTTCCACTAATTCTTTCTTAGAAAATGTGCAAAAAGGATTTCCATAGAGGTCTTTGGAGATTTCCTGTGTCCTCATGTGTGTAATAGCTTCGGCCAAAGAAAAGGAATTTTGCTTTATGTATTTTTGTATTTGTATGTGTATTTTTCTCTTTCTGGTCACTGAAAAGGCGGGGGGGAGATAGAAAAGAGGAAAATCATACCATCCAGATAATGTCAGTGTTAAATCAAATTAAGATCATATGTTTGGCTGTGGCAGCTGTAATCTTCTAATTATTGAAAACATTATTGGTAATGAAGTACATTTGTAAGAAATATTTTTAATGTATGCTTTGTGCAAGTACACACCGTGAGATATGCATCTAATAAAATGATAGATATAGAAATGGCCCATCACCTAAATTCATGTTTTTCAAAGAGCTATTTATAGAAAGAAAAGTGATATTCAAGCTACCATAGTAGACTATTGTAATCTGCCTTATATTACCATAGATAATACTCCCATCTTTTAAAATAATGTTGTAAACCATTCAATTATTTATTCACACCTAAGTTATATAAATTGGAAGATTTGGGAGGATGCAAGGAACTAATTTTTTTTACAAAAGTGAGACCTCACTGTCATGGCTTCAAGACATTGCCACAAAACAAGTTATACTATAGATAAAAATAAACCAAGCCAACATGAATTTTTAATAAGCAAAAAAAAATTATAGAGACACTAAAAACAGCTATTAATTTTAATCTTTTCTATTATGAAAGGGAACATCAGTGTTTCTGGCTGTGGCTATATGTTCAATATGTATTTCTCTTTCTGATAGGTCCTCAAAGCATACAGCAAAATCTCTACAGACCTACATGATGATCTCAGCCTGGGCAGAGCCTACGAAGCAATCGCCAAGGTCCTACAGAGGTAAGTAAGCACATCCTTGTCTCGCTGTCACTGTGAATCCATTCAACTGTGAAAGACTCAAAATTGTTTGAGGTCTGTCGCTTTCAATGCATTACTGCCTGCTTAAATTTTAAGCAGTGCCCTTCTTAACTGACCCTTTCATCCTAGGTTATTTTAAACCAGTGTCGTATTTAAAAAGGCGCATCTAAACTCTTCTTTGTCTGTCCCTCCTTTGAATTGTTTTCTTTTCGGTTTTTTTTTTTTTTTCTGCACGTTTAGTGCATGACCTTGAATGAAAGGGGGAAAAATCAGGTCACATCTCCCAGGTTAAGAAAGCAGTGAGCGCTCTGTAGTACGCTTCAGTAACTGTGGCTCGCCATAACCTTTCCAGAGCTCTTCTTTAAGGAAAGATTCCATTTATGCTTCAGTCATGCTTCCTCCATTAAGATGTCTCTCCTTGGAGCACATCTGCAAAACCAGTATTCCCAATATTTTCTTTAAAACAGAAAATTTAATCAAAGTGTACCAGAAAAACTTCAGATACATGGTTTTCCATGGAAAACATATGGCTTGCCCTTCATTCATTGCATTGTGATCCTTAGTGGGTCACTTTATAATACCATTATGACTTAACCAAGATAGAATAAATGTAAGAAAAGTTATCTAAGATCCTGGTTTTGCGAATATTATCTTATATAAAAAATACAGCTTTTTATTAATAGTAGTAGTAGTAATATAAATATAGAGTTAAGTTCTAATCTCTTTCCATTTATATTTTGTTGTAAACATATACAGCCAGGTATGGTCATGCACACTTGTGATCCCAGTGACTTGGGAGGCTGAAGAAGGAGGAGAGCAAGTTCAAAGCAATCTTCAGCCACTTGGCAACTTGTGAGGCTCTGTCTCAAAACTAAAATATAAAGGAGAAGGGGATATTGCTCGATGGCAAAGCACCCCTGAATTCAATTCCCACCTCTAAAAGTAAATGAATAAACAAACATATACAGGGTAATGTTTTAAAAAGGTAAAATTGTTATTTGAAAGGCATTTAATGTTTAAATGCCTAAGGAACTTAAAGTAGAATCATTACCTAAGTACCATTGCTAATACAGTAATCACTGCTTAAAATATCTCTACCAATGAAATGGGAGCGGCCCTACAAAGTACCATATGAAACACAGTCATTGCTGGAAAAATGGCTTAGGTAGGAACACAGACATATTTATAAAAAGAGTATAGACATTTCCTGGAGAATGTCAGGGCCAGAGACAGGTAAGGAAGATAAGTGACCTGCAAAGCCTGAAGGCCCTCCAAAATCAGACTGGTAGCTAGACAACCAGCCGTGTTGTCCCTTAGAAGTGTTACTTTAAAATCAATGACCAAGAAGATGGCTTGACTACAAAGAAGAGACAGGGAAGAATTCGGCTTCACGTCTGTTTGGAACAAACCAACTGTGTTCTTTTGCCCTCTTCCCTTGGGTTATTAAATTACTTGACTCTGCTCTTACCAGTGCCCCAAATCAGTAGAGCATGGTTGGATCCCTTGTCTTGTTTTGCAGTGACAAACCTAGCTCAGGCCTGTACAGTTGTATAAATGTATCTCTTGTTTGGAAAATAATTTTTACAAAAATAATATTTCCTTTGTATCTCAGAGTAACTGAAGAGATAAAAAAAAAAAACTCAAGGGAAAATATTTTCTTGTGTGAACATTGGCTGAGCACTTACTATGTCCCAGAACATATGGAATGTGCCTTTGATTATCGATGATGGTCTTTATTTTTGAAACCTCTAGAGGTGTGAAGTTGGTTTCAAAGAGTTCTCACCTGTTTAACTTGTGTGTTTTATCTAGAACATTTTAGTTTCTACCCCAAGATTTGATTGCCTAGTCTGTACAGTCAAAGCTAAGGGAAAACTTGAGCAACTAGCTGGTAAAATTTGACACAGATAATCTAATGCTCTAATT
Source organism: Marmota marmota marmota (assembly GCF_001458135.2). Lineage (NCBI taxonomy): Eukaryota > Metazoa > Chordata > Mammalia > Rodentia > Sciuridae > Marmota > Marmota marmota. The sequence continues at coordinate 4,936,950 of NW_026000057.1, read as the reverse complement.
TGGCTACATAAGTATTCTCTGGGGTTTAGAAGTGAGAAAGAATACAGAAATATTTGATGGGAACAGGAAGTTGGGAGTGTTTTGGATGGGGACATATCTTCCAACACACTGAACAACCCAAAGATGTGCCTTAAGGCAAATATATAGTGGACCAAGAAGATTTGTCCCCACTTCACTTTTATACCAAATGAAACTGATTCCACTCATAAGAATGCCTTTCTACTACAGCACAATAAGGCAATCATTGATTTGTGGTAGACATTTTTTTTTTGTGACTGTTGTTTTTGTTACTAGGGATTGAACTCAGGGGCACTGAACCACAAAGCCACATCCCAGCCCTAAATTGTATCATATTTAGAGACAGGGTCTCACTGAGTTGCTTAGTGCCTCACTTTTGCTGAGGCTGGTTTTGAACTCGCGATCCTCCTGCCTCAGCCTCCCAAGCTGCTGGAATTACAGTCATGCACCACTGCACCCAGCCAAGAGTTCTTAATTTTATAACGTTATATACAATGTACAACAGAGCCCAGGGGATGCTTCTTCTGAGGTAATAGTGGGAAAGTGTTCCACGGCCAGAGAATTCCAGTGCAATTTTGCCATTTTGCAGCATTGATGATTGCAGAGGAGTACCCAGGGGAATGCACGCCTGGCATATTCTTTCAACATCTGTGCAGAATAGCTCAAGAGCATGATCTATTGACCGACAAATGTTTTAAAACCAGAAATTCTATACAGGTGGACAGCAGCACCCTGGATGTCTGAGAAGCTTTATTCAAATCCATTAACTAGTAAAATCCTTTAATATAAATTTTGTGATCATTTTTAGAAAATGTTGCTTTGAGGGCTTGATATTCTTCAATAAAGGTGCATGTGCGCACATTCAAACACACAGGCACACGCGTATATATGTATTATCCCTCTCATAGCCCTAAACTGTCCTTCTCAGGGTAGCTGCAACGTGCGAGAAATGGAACACAGCCAAAATGGAGGGAATTATGGTGGCAGCAGCTGAGAAATAAATCAAGCTGTGTGTGAAGCTGAGCATCACCTCTAAATCTCTTTTTCCTAACCTGTACAATTGCACTAGTTTCACTAATGGTAGCCCTACCTCTATAAACATATTTTATCTCTTTAAAGGAAATGGAACCGTATAGCCAGGTCTAGCATTAGTGGGAGTCTAAGGCCATCAGCTGAGTGTTGCATGAAAGGTGAATAAGCTCTGAGGCTAGAAGCTTCTAAAACGGTTATAAGAATTTATACTGAGCCCTCAATTGGAAGACACACCACATTCTCTCAAGACAGAAGATTTGGTGATGTTGAGTTGCCCATTGGTGATGTTAGACCCAGACCTGGTATTATGGAGAAAGGTTTTAATAGTGAACGGGTTTTGCTATTTTCTCTCTTGTTCTGAATAATATTAACTGTACGGAGGTTTAAGCAGCATAACGGACAATGCAGAGTCATAATGTCTCCTGCCCCTTACTTGGAATGCTAGTGAAAAAAAAGACGTGCTGTACTAAAATTGTCTTATGATGCTTCTATAAAAGCCAGAATTATGGCCTATAAAACAAAGAAAAAGTGAGTTGAGAAATTACAAAGTAAATATTATTCTTATGTAGATAGTTCAAGGGAAGAACCCCTCAATTTTCCTTACAGAATCATATACATATTGTATATCTATAAGTATATATAATTATACATATATAAGTGTAATATGTACATATTATATATATTACATATATATATATACACACACACCCTCATTTACTGACTGAGGTAATTCACTTACTGAAATTCCACAATATTTCAACATAATGAGGATGACTATTTAAAAGAATCGAAGGAGGGAAAAAATCCAAAAAATATATACAGAATGTACTGGTCATAACCAGCCCATCTCTGAGTTGATTCCACAGCATTTGCCAATTTTCTTGAGAACTCAAGTTAAATTATTTCCTAGAAAACTTTCCACAGTGGAGATCTTTAAATCAATCAGTACAAAGTTTCAAGTGTGAAAATTACCTTTCTGTCATAGCTGAAAATTAATTTCTTCTTGCTTGAGAGAAATGACACGCCCTAGTAATTTTCATATATTCTTTAAAATGGAACATCCAGGCTTTGATGTGAAATTTCCTAAAAAATGACCAAAAAAAAATACATCCAAACATTTCTATTAATGCATGGAATGAAGAATAGCTTTTTACATTTTCTCCTGTCACTGATCCCATTTGCCTTATCACTTTCATCTGTGGCCCACAAACTTGGTGGCACAATCAACAAACCCCTCAGTGGCTGTTTCATCTCTGCTCTATTTGATTTCTTCTCTCTGAGTAAATGATTAAGTTTTCATGCATTGGTTCAACCAAAATCTATGTTCACTCAACCACATCCTTTATTGATTACTTCTACTGCAAACAGTAGGCCAAGTGTGATATACATAATTGGACAGTTGTCAGGGGACGTGGGTGTTAACGGTCCTGTTTTCCCAGTTGGAACCCGGAATCACCTTGATACACAAATATTCTGCACCGTTTCATTCTCATCCTTTGGACCGAGGAGTCCTGTTCCTCAGAATATATGTTTTTAACTCTCTAAGGTCTGGTTGAATGAATTTAATGATTATACCATATAATATGCTGTTCAAGTTGCACCTGTGCACTGCATATAGAAAACCGGAATTAATATTTGTCTAACATTTTAACCTTGTCCTTGAACTTATACAAATAATCTGTAGCCTTGCTATAGGGGAGTATTTGATTTTTTTTCCCTCCTCTTTCAAGGAAAGACTAGCTTTGAAACCTACTGCTAAATTTTACACTAGGAAACCGTGCAGCCAACACATATTGTTTATATTTCACTTGCTGTGCTAACTTCGCCGGCTACAGAGCTAGACGTTCATTGAGTGGAACATATAATTTATAATGGCAAGACTTTTTCTCTAGCATTGTTTGTTAGAGCAAGTCTCAGGTAATTTGGGATGTTTTGGAGGTCTGTTGCTCCTTGGGGAACAAAGCAACTCAAATCTCCCAGTAACATTTTTATTTATACTATTTTATATTTCTTGTTCACTGAACTCTGTTTTTGTTGTTGTTGTTGATGATGTTTGTGTATGTTTTGATTTAACTATCCTCAGCAGGCCAAACCTAATCCAAAATGTACTTCTGTCACAAATATATCAGCTTTTAGGAACATGAGCATACATAAGCTTTAGTGAGTCCATTTTAGCTAAATGATACTAATATTAATTTTCCCCTAAGGTTCCCTGAAGTGATATGCATCACTCCACTTTTGTCTTCCCTTTTCTCTTGACTATTTGAGTCCAGGAAAATACCTTGAAAAGTTAACATAAATTTGATGAAACATTTTTAGATCTAGAAATATTAGAGTATTTTACATTGTATTATCAGTTTATATATTTTACTTTAATTTTATTTATTAATATTTTATAGCCTTGGGCTCTCTAAATACTTTTTAATTATTCCACAAAACAACATGTAAATTCAAGTAATTAGTGAATCTTTCATATTTTATTCTATGCTTGCATTTATAAATTTCCTCAAATAATTTGTGCATTTTCTGGAGCACTGACCTATGCCTAACTGTAGAAAATTTCTCATAATTTTGTTATGAAAAAGTAAACATGGAATTATTTAAAAAACAGTATTCACAACTTCAGAAAATGTGAAATTCCATTTTATTTCAGATATGTCAATCATTCTTTTACCAATAAGAAAGGAAGAAAAAATGTATTTGATAGCAGCTGATACTTAAATTAACAACAACAACAAAAAATGTTAGTTTTTTTTTTATCCTACCCCTGAGAAAACAGACACCAGGACTTAATGTGTCTGTTTTTTGCAGAGCAGTCACTAAATTATAGTATTTAGTTCTTTGCAAGTAATGCTCAGTTAAATTAAATTTTCTTCTCAGCTCTTAATAGGCAATGTCAAGTAGAGAGCTGTGAATGTGATCACTGTTTATTTCACTGAGAGATAATAATAACAGCTGCCACTTATTGAATCCCTACTGTGTGCCAGGTTATATATTTACACAATTCTTCATCTCACAGCAACTTGAGGTCATTTTAAAAACGAGGAAATGGAAGTTTCCTTTAGTTTCATAACTTTAATATGATCAAAGTTCCTCATGTAAGGGGTCAAGCTAGGATTCACACCTAGATCCCCAACGTCCACCACAACACACAATGGCTTTAAAGTAATCCAGTTTATCGAGGCTGTGGCTCAGTGGTAGTGTGCTTGCCTAGCATGTGTGAGGCACTGGGATCAATCCTCAGCACCACATAAAAGATAAACAAATAAAGGTATTGTGTCCATTTATAACTAAAAATATTTTTAAAAAGTAATCCAATTTATCTTTACAAACATAATACAGTTTATCTGTGAAAATGAATGTTATCACCCAGATGGTTGGAAGTTATGCAAATTGATACCCCTAATCCTCCCCTACCTGTTTCCAATAAACTCCTGTAAAAATGTTTTCTGATTTTTTTATTCAAATCAAACAGTATAAAAGGGGGAAAAAGAGGGAAAGTCTGGGTTCATGCAAAGGAAATGTCCAGGTTTACACCAGTTTAATGCATCATTAGATCCAGATACTCAAGACACCATCTGGTCTCCAGGTCTGTCCATCTCACAGCTCAGTCAGCTGTGTGTTCTCCTTGGGATGGCAAGATTGGTCCCCAGCAGCACGGGACTTACATTCTATAGGGTTAGGGCAACGCTGTGGTCATTTGAGTGAGAGAAGAGTCATGTGAGGTTGCAGGGAAGGGCTGGTGACTATTCAGTCTGTTGTTCAACACCTCAGTGGCTTCATCTATAAAATGGTTGGTGTGGCATTCAAAAGTTAATGCAGATCAGTAAGGGTTCAATCTCCAGCACCACTAAAAAAAAAAAAAAAAGTTTTCTGGCATATTCTTTAGAATAGCCATATTCTTGTGACATATTCTTTAGAATAGCCCCAATAGCATATCACTGTTTGAGATGTAGGTTTGGTCTTATCAATAGCTAAAAGAATTTAGAGGGGCCTGGGTTGTGGCTCAGCAGTAGAGAACTCACCTAGCAAGGCCTGGGTTCCATCCTCAGCACCACATAAAAAATAAAATAAAAGGTATTACGTCCAACTGCAACTAAAAAAATAAATATTTTTTAAAAAAGAATTTGGAGTCACATTTCAAAATCACAGAAATTATATCTCTATGAGAAATTCCATTGTTTGGGACAAAAATTCACTAAATTACTTATGAAAGCTTTGGGGTGCTATCCTGTGAAGAAGCTCCCTACAGAGCATTCCAAAAACGTTCTCAGCTTCTTCATGACATATCATCCTCAAAGATAACCACCTGGAGGGAGCTGCAAGGCTAAGAACATCCGGGAAATTGGACAGGATTAGAAAGGAGAATCAGGGCCAGGAATAGAGATTTGCAGGCAGATGATTATAGGAGGTGGGTCCTGCCACAGCAGCCTCTGAGACCACAGAGGAAGCATGTATTGGAGGGAAGAGGGGGCCTTGGGAAGAACTCTGGAAAGAACCAACTTTGGGTAGGCAGACTGCAGTGCTGGAGATGGACGTCATTACCCTAAGTACATGTATGAGGACACAAATGGTGTGAATATACTTTGTATACAAGCAGAGATATGAAAAATTGGGCTCTATATGTGTCATATGAATTGCAATGCATTCTGCTGTCACACATAACAAATTCAAATTTTAAAAAATGGAAAAAAATAAATAAATAAAAAAAGAAAGAGGGAGGTCTAGAGAGGAGAAGTGAGAGAGTAAAGACTGGCGGATAATGTTAGACGCCGGAGAAGGGGAAACAGTCTGAGAAAGAGGGTCTGGTTAACAACAGTGAGTCCCAAACTCTATGGGGAAGACCCTAGTGAAGTCAAAAGAGGAAGAAAAGTGGCATGTAAATCAGTAAACGCACCAAGCATATTATACGGTTCAAAATTTAAAAGTTGTTTTCCGTGGTAGGTATTACAGTTTTCCAAATTTATATATGTGCTTTGAGATCACCATTACATTCTAGATTTGTCTTTAAAATTCTTTCAGTTGGCCAGGAGTGGGGGCACACACCTGTAATTCCAAAGACTTGGGAGGTTGAGGCAGGAGGATCACAAGTTCAAGGCCAGCCTCAGGAACTTAGCAAGGCCCTAAGAAACATAGCAAGACCCTGTCTCAAAATAAAAATAAAAAGGGATAGGGATGTGGCTCCGTGGTTAAGCACCCCTGGGTTCAATCCCTGGTACCAAAAAAAAAAAAAAAAAATCTTTCAGCTGCCTTTTAAAAAGCAGATTTCCCTTGGAGCACTGGACTTGCTCTTCTGAAGACAGTCAAATGAATGTGCTCCAGGTTTCAAAGCACTATATACAATTCATGGTATTTATCACAGTCAGTCCCATGTGAGAATCTGGGGTTAACTATCATAAATACTATACATTTATCTCTTCAAATTGTCAATGGAACTTGCCAAGGATTACAACCATATTCCCCCCAAAATAACATGTTTTAGTGCATTTTCTAGACTCTTGAAGTCTCTTGATGATACTGAAATATCCAGAAGTGAGTTTAATTATGAATTCCAAACATCATATGGCTCAAGGTCTCACAGTTCACCCTGAGGCTTAGCTCGCATGTGCACTATGTACTTCCCTTATTGAACATTCAACCACTCCCTCATTCAAAAATGTTTAAATGCTTAGTACATGTCAAGCACTCTGCTAGAAATTGTCTTTCTGAGCATTTTACCAAATATATTTCACTTGTATGCATGACTTTAGTGACACCTGAGATTGCATTGCTGAAGGAAGCTTGCAGGAGTACTCTAGCATTCACGTTGTCTAAACTTTCCAATTTAAAAAAAAAAAAAACTTTATTGAGACATAAGTCAGATATTGTACAACTCACCCTTTTAAATTCTACAATTCAGTGGTTTCTAATATATTCACAGAATTGTGTAACCATTAAATGATTGTCTAATTCCAGCACCTTTGCATCACCCTAAAAAGAAATACTGTCCTGATTATTACTCACTTCCTCATCCCCTACTTTCATCTTCTAGCAGCCACTAATCTACTTCTGTCTTCATGAATTTGCCTCTTTGTATAAATGGAATCATACAATAAATAATCTTCTATGTCCAGATTTTTTCATTTCTCATGTGTCAAGTTTCATCCATATTTTAATATATATTAGTACTTCACTCTTTTTAATGACTGAATAATACTCCATTGAATGGATATACTACATTTTGTCAATTGATTCATCAGTTGATAGACATTTGGTTTGTTTCCATTCCTTGGTTATTATAAATAATGCTGCTATGAACATTCATGATGAGTTTTGATGTGGACATATGTTTTTTGTAGGATTTATATATTTTGGAGTAAACTTTCTGGGTCATATGATTCCTCCGTGTTTAAAATTTTTGGAGAACTACCAGATTTATTTCTCACAGCAATTTCATTATTTTACATTCCCATCCATAATGATGAGGGTTTATAAGTTCAAGCTTACTCACTGTATTTTCCAACAAAGACACACATATTAGCAATTTAGTATTTGTACCCTTAATCTTTGTCCTGACAAATCTTCTTGCATGTTCTACAACAAAGACAAAACTATCTTCTTTTCACTATGACGTTAAGTGAGCAGATACTCCAGTGGTTTCTGGTTTTATTTATTCTAGCCAAGGACAGACGACAGAAGCAATTCAATACTTGAAAAAAGTTGTGAACATTACAAAGAACAATTTTCAAAACATAGATGTTGTGAAAGCGAGTACAATGCTTGGGGACATCTATAACGAAAAAGTGAGTATTGGTGTTTCTTGTTTATGGAGAAATTCACAGTTTTAAAAGTCTTTTCCCATTTGATCCTCACCTCCTCACATGGCTGACGCAGAAAGGCCAGGGCTGGACAACACAGTTAACGTGCAAAGCAAGGACTGGGAAAGCAAATACTGCCTCCTCCTCTTCTTCTAGCTCTTAAGTGCCGTGTGGGCTCAGTCCCCACAGGCTCATCAACCTGAGCCATATTCACAGCCAATAAGAACATGGAGTGACTTTGGATTTGGGGATCAATTAAAATATTTGAAGTCAAAGGAACCTCATAATAGCACGGGGCTCTTATCTGGCCACAGGAACCATTCATTCATCTTTCTAGCTCTACATTCTTGGAGCCCAGGTGTGATTCCCCCCAGCTAAGTCCCCCAGGGAGGAAACCACAATCCCAAGAGAGATTCCAAAGAAACCCTAGAATAGAATTTGAACAACAGATTGTCTGTGTGCAAAAATTTAAAAAATATATAAATTTTTTAAAAAACAGGAAGAAGAGGAAAAATCTGCGTTATAATTAATAAATAAAACTATCACACAGTCAAAGGATATAAAATGCACGGATCATATGGACTTTAGATTTATTTTCTTCTGATTTTGTCTTCAGTGACCCAGATTTTCCTTCAGAAATCTTAGGAAAGAAGTTTATTTCTCTAGTTATCATTACTGTTTAAATCATGAATAATAAGATGGGTTGTTTTCCAAGGGTGATTCTGTTCTCCTGCTGTAGACTGTGTCCATCTGTTTGGGGAGGCTGGGTACATAGTGATTAAAAGCATCAACTCTGAAGTCAAACTGCTTGGCTTGTCAGCCCTGCTTGTTCTGCTTTAAGACGTGGGACCTAGGGCAAGTTCCACACCCTGGGGCACCTTGGTTTTATCACCTCATAAGGTGGTTGCAAGAACTGAATTAATACAGGTAAGGCATGGACAGAAGTGCTTTTGAGCGAGAGAGGTAGGTGAGCATCAGCTATTTTGCTATTCTCTCCACTCTTAGTGGTGTCACATAATTGCCCTTATCAGACCCTCAGAGTTAAGCCAGGCCTCCCACATTCTAAGTGGCAGTGCCATTCAAACCCACCACACTGTTCTGTGATTTGCTATAAAATTAACTTGGTTTCAGAACAATTTAGGATTTTTTAAAAAATAAGTTAGAAATTAATTTGAATGAATGAAACTAATGTCCCTTCAGTTCCTGCTTTGGACAGAGTCTTTACAAACGAGGTGCTTCTTTTCCCCAGCCCTCTGTCTTGCTCCTTCTGGTTCATGCACCTTCCCATCTCCTCTTGACTCTCACCTCCCCACCCACCTGGCTCCATTCTCTCCTGCCTCCACCTTCCTGGCCCCTGATTCTTGCTCCCTCCCCTGGTCCTCTCCTCCTCCCCTCTCTCCCTCCCTCTATTTCCCCTCTTTTTTTGTGCACCTGTTGCCCCAGGTGCGCCCAGGTGTCTGTTGTGGCCTCCTCTGCTGCCCCCTCCAGCCACCTCCAGGTGCTGCTGTCTGCTCTGTGGACCCCTCTCATGGCTTCGGGTTTGCTTTTGTTTACTTTTCATGACACAGTGGTTAAACCAAGACTTGACTTAAGCCCTGGTGAGGCCTACTGTCTAAGGGAAGCTGATCTTAGAGGGGCAGACATTTCCAATAGAAAGACACAGGGCTGTTCTTCAAAACAGAAGTATAAAAAGAACAAATCATTTGACCCTCCCACCCAACAACACCCAGAACACAGCCCTTTCGATGACACGAACATCGGCTGTCAGCCTGCATGTTTCTAATTGCAGAAAGATAAGGAAATGGAACAGTAAACTGTACTGAGGGGTAATATTTCTATACTTGCATTATCTCAAAACATTTTTTTTGCTGAGAGTTTATCTCTCACCACTGGGTTGTTTTATTCTCTAATTTTTGATTCTTGGAGAAGAGTTTAATATCTAAAGGCCAGAGATATGCTGCAATATCCAAAGGCTGTGTTAACTGCCCAAAGTAAATCTTTTTATTCATTTATTTCTATTGTAGTCTCTCACACACACTCTTTCTTTTCATTTTTTTAAAATGTTTTGTTAGTGCATTCTAGTTAGACATAATATTGGGGCTCATCATAACATAACAATACATGCAAGAATATAGCTTTCTCCATTTCCATCCCCAGGGCTTCCTCTTTCCCTCCCTGCCTACCCTTCCTCTACTGGTCTTCCTTCTATTTATTTATTGTTTTCTTTAAATTGGTACTTTGTATATATACATAAAGGTGGAATTTACTGTGTTACATTCATATGTGTTCATAGAATAATTTTTATTTCACCTGTATTTTCTCCCTTATCCCGTCTCCCCACCCCCCACCGCACTCCCCTGGTTTCCCTTCCATTTTCATGGGATTCCCCTCCCCCACAGTTTTTCCTTACTTTGCTCTAGCTTCTCCATATGAGAGAAAACATTTGACTATTGACTTCTGGAGTCTGGCTTATTTCACTTAGCATGATGGTCTCCAGTTCCATTCATTTACCAGAAAATTCCATAATTTCATTCTTCTTTATGGAGAGTAAAGTTTAATCATGTATATATGCCACATTTTCTTTATCCATTCATCTGTTAGTGGGCACATGGGCTGGTTCCATAACTTAGCTATTGTGGATTGTACTGCTGTAAACATTGGGATGTATGTATGACTATAGAACACTGGTTTTATTTCTCCTGGATAAATACCAAGGAGTGGGAGAGCTGGGTCATATGGTGGTTCCATTCCTAGTCTTTAGAGGAATCTCCATACTGCTTTCCAAAGTGGTTGTACTAATTTGCAGTCCCACCAACAATATATGCATGTACATTTCCCCCCACATTGTTTATTATTAGAAGTATTCTTGATGATGGCCGCTCTAACTAGAATGAGATGAAATATCCATGTAGTTTGGATTTGCACCTCCCTGATTGCCAGGGTTGTAGAACATTTTTTAATATATTTGTTGGTCATTTGTATTTCTTCTTTGGAGAAATGTTGTCTAGTTCTTTTGCTCATTTATTGGTTGGATTACTTGGTATTTTGGTGTTAAGGGGTTTTATGTTTGTTTGGTACCAGGGATTGAACCCAGGGGCACTTAGCCACTGAGCCACATCCCCAACCCTTTTTTATATTTTGTTTTAGAAGCAGTGTCTCAGTGAGTTGCTGAGGCTGTTTTTGAAACTCACAATGCCCCTGCCTCAGCCTGCCTAGCTACTGGGAGGTGTTAAGTTTTCTTTATGTGTTCTGGATACTAATCCCCTGTCAGAGGAGCAGCTGGCAAAGATTTTCTCCCATTCTGTAAGCTCTCTATTCACACACTTAATCATTTCCTTTACCCAGCCCAGTTTATCTATATCCCAATATAAATTGTGGAGAAATCCAGATATTCATACTCTCTTTAAATATATATGCTCCAAATATACAAGTAGATTGAGATATGTTAATGATTCCTTTAGTAAATACTCACTGAAAAATAGATTGGTATTAAGTAGATAATCCCATCACAGGATTTTTATGACATCACACATCAAAATAAAGTTTGATTTATTACTCAAAATGTTAAAGTTAATTTATTTTTGTGCATTATTATCATTATTATTATTATGACATTCCTGAAGCCAAAAGAACTACTACTGGTCACTTTCAGGCTGACCAAGTTGTTAAAGTCATTGCTGAGAGTATTATTTCAAAGGTATTAGACATAACAAAGTGGATTTAGTAGAACTAAATGATGGTTATCTTTTTTCTTTCTTGTTATTTTGAGACAAGGTAAGAGTCTTACTAACAACTTTCATTTCCTTCCAGTTCTGCAAAGCCTGTTTTCCTTGGAGAACATCAACAACAAATGTTTTTATCCCTCTAATTTTAGGAGCTTGAGGACATTTCCTAATTGTAGTGCACACCTTTATTCCAGTTATATGGCTAAACAATTCCATAAGCTATTTGCCTTTCAAGCTAAAACTATTAATTTTCAGGAAAAGGTATTAAACTTCTCCAAGATGGGAGCTATAGCAAGGTCCAGAGGGACTACCCTGGGTTTTGTCCATTGGAATTTGAACTGGGATCCGCCACCATTAATTAACTGAGCACGTAAATTCTTTGCTCCTCAGTTTCCTCATCTCTCAATTGTTAATAACAAATTTCCTTGGAGCCTAGCTATTAAAGAACTGGAGGTTTAAAAATAGGCAGATGGTGCCTGGTAGAGTTGTTAGCATATATTGCACAGGTAACTCTGAACCTCCTTACTATCTCAAGCTCAGATCTCTCCCCTCATAACCCACTGTCTATTTGGCATTGTTCAGTTAGGTCATTTTAAATATATCCTACTAAAAACATCCACTCACCATCTTTCCCTTAAACTCTCTTCTGCCAAGTCTGTGTCTCCAATCCAGATCTCTCCTTGGACTCCAGAACTGTAAGGCCAACTGCTTACTTAGCATTTCTACCTGGATTCCTAATAGACACCTCAAAGTTAACATATTTCCCCCTCCCTTCACCTACTCCCCTCCAGTCTTCCCATCTTAATAAAATGGCAGTATCAATATCCACCAGCCCTGGGTAACTCTTATATTTCACTCCACTCCAATACCCAATCCAGAGGCAAACCCTTACCTTTATGCCACCAAAATGCATGCCAACCCCACCAGCTTCTGTCTCTCTCCGTTGCTATCACCATGTCCATGTATGACACTTTTTTATTTTCTCCCCTGGGCCCCTATAGTAAGCTCAGAACCCATTTTCTCCACACCATACCATAAGCCAGCCTCCACACTGGATTTTAAAGTAATCCTTTAAAAATATAAATCAAATGGTCTTATTTCTCCACCTAAAACACTTCTGTTACCTTTCATTCTTCTGAGAACATAAATGAAATTCCTCACGCTGTCCTGAAGTATGAAATGGTCCCTGCTTGTCTTTAGCTTCAACGTTTCCTTACTCTCTTCCGTACCCAATCCCCCTGAGTCAAAGGGACTTTCCTGGACTTCACATGCGCAGCCAGGCCCTGGCTTGGGATGTGTGCCTGAGTAGAATGCTCTCCAATCCCTGAACTTGGCATTGCTGGCTTCTTGTCATTCAGATCCCTGTGAAAGGCCACATCTTCCTAGGGGCCTTCCCTTGGCAACCTAATCCAAAGGAACCCATGTGGCTCTTTACCTTTTCTGAATTCTAAGAAGGCTATGTATAATTTATCTCATAGTCGTCTTGTTTATGATACTTCTTGTCATCGTCCTTTAATCTGGCTAGGATGTAAGCTTAATAAGAGCAGGGTCCCTGTCTGCCCTGCTTATTATTTTATTCTGGTACTTAGAAATATGAACTTGATGCAGAGCTGGTGAGCAAAGTATGTCAGTTCATTGGACCACTTTTGTGACCAATTTCATACTACTTGAGAACAGTAATCTCTCACCCGTGAAATTCTAAACTTCTCTTTAATTTTTATTCAATAGTTTAGCATTTTAAAAACTTGCCTTGAATCTTGGTAAGCAAATAGAAAACTGCTGCTACACCTTGGTCTACCTATGTTAGGACCTCCACAAACCACCCTACCCATACCCTCTCTGGCTTCATATTACTCACACAAGTTATTATCATCATATTAACAAAAATTCCCAATAAATAATATTATTATAGGACAAAAATTATAATAGAAAACTATACTTGGAAAAATATTGGAGTTAGCATTTTTGTGATTATTAAAGTATTGTTATAATTATAATTACCATGTCTTTTAAAATATCCTTATCCTAGTTAATTTACCTTTCACTATATAATCATGGAAGATGGGCCACACATTCCACTCTCTGGATATGTTCTTTTGATGGAATGTTAATTAAAAATATATAATTAATATAAACTGGTGAAATGAGAATGTTTTAGGAGAGATAACCAGGTATAGACCTTTTATGAGATTTCTCATTCCTTAATAAGATTAGAGGATAATCACATTGTTAAAAGAATGGGAGTTTCAACACTAAAATGATAAGAAAATTGGGTAGGAAATGATTTATACTTAGCACTGAGAAAATGCCCATTCATTTTGAGCTTGTTCATTGGAAAGAGTGACATTTTGGACACAAAGAAGAATCTGGTAAGAATCAGAATAATGCATAAAAATTCTATGTTATAATGTAATAATTCAAGCTTTGTTTCAAAGTCTATGATGTCATTGAGATCCTGTGTTAGAACTGTCTACAAAATCTTACCAGAGACATTTACAACCCGAAACGAAGTTGTCCTCTTCCCATACAATGTATTTATGAAGTACATAAATTCACTACATAGTCTCAAATCACCTTTAAGATTTCCAGGAGTAATTTCTGGAATCTTCCAAGTTTTATAATAGAATAGAGATTATTTGAGAACACAAATGAACAAATGAAAGTCGTACCGAACATTTGGAGAAGAGATTAAATCTAGATAATAAACTCCTGAAAAAAATCAAAAATCTACAAATACAGTATGTATGAGTGAAATCACATTCTAAAACAGTATGTATAAAATTGCTTGCATCTGAGAAAAATTAATGTTGTGTTTACTTTGGCTGTGTTTTGAAATAGAGAAATGTATGCTGATACCAGTTTTATGGCAGTTATATATATATGTCAAAAGATGGAATATTAGGTACTATCTGAGATATTTACATTTACCTATGTAAGAACAATTAAAATACTTCTGTTTTAGAAGGAATAAACACTCGTTATATGATCTGATCAAAGTTTTAGGCATATTAATCTCTCCACTAATAGCAGGCTCACCACCTTGACTTCACACTCCCCCATTCAATGCAGAATTTCCACTGCCTGGCATGGAACTTAGTTAGCACAGGGTGGGGGCCTGATGAATGAACAGGTGAAGGAGTGGGTTAATTTTAAAGTAATAATATATAAAAGTAATTCTGGAAATGTAAATATAAGTCCACTTACTTACATTCCCTAATTCTCCTAATTAAAACTCTCACTTGAAGCTACATGCAGCCTAAAGCTCTGAAGTATAATTAGGAAAACTAGAAAAATGAGATATTTAAATTTCTCTGTTTGTAAAAACATGCAGTGTTTAGTCTAATTATATATTTTGTCCTAAATCTTTAATGTCTACCAGGGCAATCAATAATTTTATTTTCATCATTTGCATTATTTCTCAATTATAGTTTGCTTAATTGGCATATGAAGTCTTTGATAGGGTTTTTTCCTGATTGATCTTTTTGTTATATAAATCCTGTTTTATTATTTTTAATGAGAAAAGGTTGCTTACTTCAACAAACAAAAACTATTCCTTCTATAATATGCAGGAATTCTGTTTAAATGAACAGACCTGCTTAGAAGGAATCCTCTGAGTAGACAGTTCTCCTAGACTGTCCTTATTGGCATATAACATGCTATGGCTGTATGCTCGTGTGTGCAACACAACAGTCACAGAAGTCCTGCTCATCCTCCTTCTCACCTTGCTAGCAACTTCTTTTTTCAATCTGACTACTCTCTGCATGCTGTAATTACAGAGAGGTTCATGGGGTTTGGCATATTCTACCTGTACTGTTGTTTGGTAGACACCAGATTCTACAGTTTTTATGCCCATTGTCTTCATAAAATGGTGTGAGAAGATGACTTAAAAACTCACAGCAAGGGCTGGGGATATAGCTCAGCTGGTAGAGTACTTGCCTCACATGCACAAGGCCCTGTGTTCAATCCCCAGCATTGCCAATTAAAAAAAAAAAAAAAGATAAAATAACCAGCAAACCATTCTCTCTTGTAAGGGTTTCTTTTCAAGAGAAAGTTTATGCATTTTTTTAAACTTTGTTATTATTTTAAACCTGAGTATCAGTATCGTCATCATCATTTAATTGTACATACTTATGGGGAATAGCATGTATACAATATGTAAAGATCAAATTAGGGTAGTTAACCTTTCTGTCTCTAAGTATTTTTAAAATTTTGAGTAACACAAAATTAGAGTCCTTACAGGTGTAGCTCAATCCTCCTTTAAGGAAGCATTGTAATGAGGGTGTTGAGGCAATTTGGGAGGGGCATCTCTCTGTGACTCAATTTCATCATCTGTGAAGTAACAATAACACTGTCCTCATAGGATGCCTTGTAAGGTTAATGACATGATATACATGAAGTATTTCCCACTGGCCCTGAGCTTCATAAGAGCTAGGTAACTACTATTTATTTATGGACAACAGCTTTTAGGAGAGGTGGGATTAAAAAAAAAAAAAAGCTTCATTTTTTTTGAAAAAAAAATCAAGTTTAGATGATGAGTCAAGTTTAGATGATGCTTTCATTTGCACTGTCAAGAGCATATTGTTTAGAAATCTGGGACAACATCTTCAGTGAAGAATGGCTAGTACATATATGGGGGGGGGGTAAGTGAAGGAGCCATAGATACAGCTGTTTCCACTGGTCTGTGACGACCAGATTTTAATCACAGCTCTTGCTGTGACTTAAAACGAAAGGTAGTAAAAATATTGCATCAGATAAATCAGGACGATAAGTAATAACATTCTATCCAAATCAATGTGAATTCAGTTCTTTCCAAACTTCTTGATACAACCATATGAAACAGCCAAAATTTGACATTTTTTTTAGTAGTTATAGAAGGACAGAATGCCTTTATTTCTTTATTTTTATGTAGTGCTGAGGATCGAAACCCAGTGCCTCGCACATACTAGGCAAGTGCTCTACTATTGAGCTACAGCCCCAGCCCAACATTTGAGCACATTTTATCCAAAAGAACTTAAGTTTCCCATACCTCAATGCAAAAGATACAGCTGTTCTTAACAAATTAATTTCAAGTGATTATTTGAGTGGCAAATAATTACTACTGCTGGAAAAAAGCCTAATCTAATGGAGAGCCAGTTTGCCATCCCCTTGTTCTTCAGGAACTGCCATAATTGTGGAAAGCTCATATGGGACATGCCAAGAAGGGGTGAGGAAATATGGGAAATGGTGAAATAAAAAATTAAGAGAAAATCCTCTCTCTTATCTTTGCAGGGACGCTACAACAAAGCTTCTGAGTACTTTCAGCAAGCTTTTGACACAACGGTAGAACTCATGAACTTGTCTCTGCTAGACGAAACCAAAGTTCACTATGGAATTGCAAAAGCCCATCAGATGATGCTGACAATGAACAACTATATAGAATCTGCAGATCTCATCAGCCTCAACCACCTGCTGACCTGGAAGGAGCGAAGAAGTGATGGTGATCTTGAACAGGTTGTTGGTAAGTCTCTGGTTTTTGGAAATAGTTTAGTTTTTGTACCATTCTCAATGGTTAAAAAATCATTTTTTGTTGGAAAGTTTCATTCAACCATTGATTTTAATTTGATTGGTAATTTTATTTCTATTGATTCCTTATTATGTGAAGGTTGGGTATATTTTTGTGCCCTATTGTACCTTCTACATTTAAGAGGAGTATAAAATAGTTGAAATGATTTATTCTAGCTGACAAATCACCATTCTCAAACTGAGTGTTTTCCAGTTGTCTTAAATAGTCCACAATATGTAAAATCAGTTGTAACTAATGTGAAATAAGCTTATGCATTTTGATAATTCTCAGTGTTGGACTGTATATGAACTTCTTATAAAGGAAGTGTTGGTGGATGCTAATTTGCCTTACACACTTGACTTTTCCTATTCCTATTCCTATTTCCTATTCCTCTTTATCAATTTGAGCTTGAAAGTTAATTTGGAAAATATCTGATAGTACTTTCTCTTACTACTACTTTTTCCCAACATATTTTTCTTGTGACAAATTGGAGTTAAAATAGTCTATTGAAAATAACTAGATGGGTTATAAGGGTCAGCTCTGGGTGTCCACTTGGTCAGGTTCTAGTTTCCAATTAAGAATTTTAGAATAGAATATCTATAAACAAAATTCAGAACTGCCTGTGACAAACCTTTGAATCACCCAATTATTTGTTTGCAAACCAAACTTTTTAACGTAAAAATATTTGAAATATTTTGGGATCACTCAAGTGGAATCATAAAACCTCATGATGTCTGGGGAAGTCATTTAGCTGGAACAGTGATCTGTTGGGGCATTTATTTATTTATTCCAATAGAATATAATAGTAATTAGGGTCAAAAAATTGTATTGTCTCTTAGGTCACTGGAATACCTCTCACCACTCTTGATGTCCCTACTTGTAAAACAAGGAAAGATCTTGTTATGAATACATGTTCAGAAAGAGGGAATTAAGATGCAGCATTTAGAAGCAGACAGCTTGGTGAATTTCAGTGTGCTCAGTTGCCCCAAAAACGTTTATGGTCTATTAGTAACTGACTACTCTTAGAAGCATCTGCTTACGGCAGGATGATGTCTTATGGCCATATATTTGGAAGTTCCTTCTGTAGTTTTCTACCCAGGTTCTGACATTTTCTACCCAGAATGGCAGGAGATGAAGCAGAAGAAGTAAGATCCATGTTAAATGACCAGTGCTGGTGAAATTTCAGTAGAGAATAAGTTTAGCTGCTCCCATTTTCAAGTTTATCTTAGATAAATACTCTCTATCACAATGGTAATTATGGGGACAAAAAAATTTTGTATGGCACAAAAGTATACCCAACCTTCACATAAAACACCATCTTCTGATGACATCCCAAGTTTATTTGTTGCAATCCTGGTTTCAGCTTTTTCAAAGTCTGTCTCTCTCTGCTTTTCTTTACTCTAAAAAGCTGTTCATTTTTATATACTTTTTGTAGTTTGCTTCTCTATTTTTGGTAAGGTCATATTCTATCACAAAGAACTTAGAAGCAGAGCAAAAAATGCATCTCAAAATATTCAGCCATTAACAACTCAGTTTTCTGTATGTGAAGAGGGTAGATGCATTCTTCAGAGTGCTATCGAGACACACCGCCTTCCTCATTCATTTCATGCAGATTAGAAATCTATGCATGGATGAGCTTCATCACTGTAAAAGTAAAAGTAAGTGCAAATGAGAAGTCTTTTCTCATATTACTGGCATGATCAGGATTTTTAGGGCTAATCTTTCTATTTGGAAATAAAACCTGCAAGACATTATCAAACATGTAAATATTGGTTTACATAAATATTTTTGGTTCAAAATGCACTCAAATCTGCTTTAAAATGCTTCAAAAACACTAAGCCACAACTCCCTCCCTGTGTTTGTTGCTTGAAACTCTTTGTTGGCCTCCCTGGCCTCTTGTCCTTTGTCACCCTTCCTTCTCCTGACTCCCCACCCCCATATATAATGTTCCTTAGTATGGACTTATTTCTAGCACCAGCTTACCCCCAGGGAAATGCAGCCCATCCTGCCAGGTCTTTGGATGCTGAGCCATTCCCTGGTCCTCTCCTGCTTGAATGTGACCTCTTTTTTTCTGTCCCCAAATCGAATGTCATTTCTTTTGACCAGGCACATTTGATTTGTCCTAATGTGCATCCAACATGGCGATTTCTGCAGTTGCCTCAGCTACCTGATGAAGAGTGTGAGTCTCTCAAACCCCAATTCTGATTCTTGGTATTCCCTACAAAAGAAGGCACATATGGTTAGCATCTACTAGGCCCCAAGTAAATATTTGTTGAATTAAACAGAATTCAGAATGAGCCTATAGGCCCGATCATAGACTAGTTCACACTAACCACTTTTATAAAACAAAATCCGTGGGTTTCCTCGGGAAGCCTATGATCCCACACGGTATCTGGATTACCATCCAATTATCACATGAATGAAGGACCACGTTTACCGAACATGCTGTTGACAAATTGACGAAATACAAAAATATTATTTGGAAAGCTGAGCCGCTTTTAAGTTTTCAACTTTTGCCTTTTTTCTCTGAAGAGGAATCTTTAATCTTGCTATTGAGGGGTCCCATGTATTCCAAAAAAAGAAAAAAAAAAGCAGATCAAAGATCTGAAAGATACATTATAAAAGCTGTGCCGTTATCGTCACCTCTGAGACTTCCATCCTGCAAACAAATCATTAGCTCAGAGAGCAGGCAATATTCTTTTAAGCAGAGGAACATGACCCCCTAAGGGAATAGAGCAGTGAGCACACTCGGGTCCCTAGATGAAATAGAACAGTGACTCACCAGCAAACCGCTCTCATCTCTGTGCCTTTCAGAAGGAATGCCGCGAATACAGGAACCTTCGTACTATTCTAATACTTAGTATGGTTGGGATGATTCATCCCCCTCCTTTTCTTTCCAATACTAAAACAAGAATAGAGTCTCCTCCCAAATTTGGGGATTTAGAAAACATATTTAAATTTATTGTACTTCAACAAAAGTATTCCAGGCATAGTTTGGTTAACTTCATTAGAAGTTAATGAACTTGATTGGCTCTGGGAGGCTTACGGGCCCATGAATTTCTGCTGAGTTCTTCAGAACAGACTTTTACCTTCCTTACTGGAACTATTATCTTTATAATCAAGGAGTTTTTTTGTTGGTTTTTTTTTTTTTTTTTTGGTAGAAAAAATTTGTTTTGCCTTTTGGAGAACATAGACCTAGATGGGGAAACAGCAACCTTTTCCTATTCAACTTAATAGCAGTGTTAATCTAGATGTGTAATTATAGCCATTTAAGTGCCAGCATTGTTAACCACATCATTGATGAAAATTATATCAGTAACATGGTTTTTTAATTCACTACCTTATTGTAGTCAAGTGTAAATTATATCAGAGAAATAAAATGCAAGTTCTAAGAATAGAAATAGATTAATATGCAGGCTAGGTTGGTTGGTACTTAAAGATACTTACTGTTTTCTTTGAAATGGAATATAAAGGTTACTTGAGTGGCAAAAAATATCACCCTGGTTTGATGAATCCTTTAATATTCCTACAGGAAAACAGTCAAAATCATGACCATCTCACAGCCCTTGGCTTATGTTGGCTGCATGTTGAACCCTGGGTTTAATGTCAGTCATTTTTTTTACCCTTTCTTTGCTTGTGTGTTTCATTCTTGATTTAATCTTTCTAATGAAGTTAACCAAACTATGCTATGTGCATGTATATCACAATGTGTTCCAACTTTACATGGAACTATAATGCACCAAATTAAAATAAATAAATAGAAGGAAGACCAATAGAGGAAGGGTATGAGGGGGAGAGAAAGAGGAGGAACTGGGGATTGAAATGGAGCAAACTATGTTATATGCACATGTGAACAGGTCAAAATGAACCTCACTATTATGTACAACTATAATGCACTAATAAAAGTATTTTTTAAAGGAGAAAAAAACAAACAAGAAAAAGCCACAGTCATGGTGTGTCCTCATTTTCTACTGTGATCATTTCTTCCTGTATGTATGTTAAATAACCCTACTGAATGAGGAGAAAGCTACCGAATCAACCAAAAAGTCAGACCTCTGTCTCTAATAATATATTCAACCACATGACACAGAAAATGGAGATTCTAGTGAAAATTTTGACCAAATCACCTTCTGATAGCTTGGTATCACTGAGCAGGGCTATTTCATAAGAGCCCAGTGAGCTGGGGTTTAAGGCCACATTAGCTCTGGGACAGAGAAAGTCAAGTTCCTTCAGCTTGTTAAGTTCAAAATAGATCATTGATAATATCCCTCTGGAACTGTCTATTGCTCTTGAGTTAAAGCATCTTTCTGAATGAATATGATGTTTTGAAGTCCTTAAGAAATTTTCATGGGTGTTTTAATTCTCATTTTCCCCTCCCCACAAACATAAGTTTCCATGGCTTCCACAAAAGGGAAATTATTATGATTGTTGTTGTTGTTGTTGTTGTTGTTGTTGTTGTTATTATTATTCATTAAACAACTATATAAATACCAAGTACAAGTCTTTTATTTTATTTTATTTTTTAGTACCAGGGATTGAACCCAGGGGCACTTAACCACTGAGCCACATCCCCAGCCCTTTTTAAACTTTTATTTAGAGACAAAGCTTCACTGAGTTGCTTAGGGCAACTAAATTGCTGAGGCTGGCTTTGAACTCGAGATCCTCCTGCCTCAGCCTCCCAAGCCACTGGGATTACAGGTGTGCAACACCACGCCCACCTAAGTATGTGATTCTTATAACAGAATTTATAGTAATTTCTAGCTATCTGATAGCATGTGCAATTCTCTTTTCCCCAGTTGGCTCCAATGAGGTTGCTTAAGCTAGGGAACTACTTCATCTGAAGATGTTTGATTCACCTTCTGTTTCACCCCTCTTGCTTCTCAGCATTTCCTCCAGCCCTTCCCTTCCTCCACTGTTTTCTAGGGCTCCCAATTCCTGAACACGCCCACCTCTCCTCTCACCATTAGTCATTCTCCACTCACTCCAATTTGTAGCTGCTTCTCCCCTCCTCAATCTGGCACCCTTCCTACATCCTCTTCCCATCTTCTGAAAGTAAGTTAAAATCTTCTTGAGCTTTTTTTGAGTTTTACAGAATCATGCAATGATCAAGTTACATGGTACCAAAGAAATCCATGTTCCATACTTTTTATCCTCTGTCCATACTTTTTATGTCCCCTCTGTCATTCAATAATAATTTGTAAAACAAAGTAGATTTATAATCCAGTTCTCTAGAATTCTAGTACGAGAGTCTACACATATGTTGCCATTTCTTTTATATTGCAGTACTTCTAGGTAGTTATAAGCCATGTCTAACGTATTTAAAGATGGTATTTTAAAAATGGATAAAAATAATCATAGTGGAAAGAAACAGGCAAAACTACACTCCTGGCCAAGATGGAGTGACAGGGAGTCAAGATTTACTCTCCTGCTTTAAACAACTGACAGAATAAACAAAGCAAATAAGGCAAATCTTTGTAGACTCTGGACAGGACGGTGGTCCCTGACAAAGGGGAAACAAAGAAGCCAAGTGCATGTTTTGTCCCACATACTGCATAGAGAAGGTTCCCAGTCTTGGCACGGGGAGGAGGGCCAAGGCAGAGCCCAGTGGGCTCCCTGAGTTGAGGGCTGAGTTGGCAGCGCAGGAAGGCCTTGTGGCTAGAGTTCACAACCAAGAGAAAGAAAGGCCGGAGTGTAGCTCAGTGCCTAAAACGTGCAAGACCCTGGATCTGGTTCCCAGCCCTGCAGAAAAAGAAAACCTATAAGAAAGAGCTGCACGGAGAGAGTTAGCCCTTGCAGAGTTCTGCCATCTCAACTGAGTCCTAATCGTTATGCGCACACGAAGAAACTACCAAAGGCTGGGGAAAGGACCACTCAGAAAAATCAGGTAGAACAATCCGACACTCGAACACAGCTGGAAATACTTTGTGACTCCACCAGTGTGGAAAACCTCCCAAACATGGGGCATTAGAAGGAGGACTCATTAAGGCCTTGCTTCATCATGGGGAAAAATTAGCTCTAGATGAAAGACTGCCTTGGTCACCTAACAGAGCTGGAAAGTGAGTATCAAAAGGATCAAAGTGTTTTCAAGTAACTTACCCGGGAAGAACAAAACTCAAGAATATTTATAGGAATAAAAAATATCTAGTAACCCAACAAGGTAAAATGTCCAGTATTGGACATGCAATCAAAATTATCTAGACATTCCAAGAAGCAGGAAAATGTGACTCATAATGAGGAGAAGATAAATAAATAGAAACAGACCCCAAGAAGACACAAATGATAGAAATAGGAGACCAAATCATAAAACAGTTATTAAAACTGGAATTTCGTATGCCAGGTGGGGAACTTCCACAGTTCAGCTTTGGGACCGAGTTTCTTCTGTGCTCACACACTCAGTCTCTTCTTCGGGAGCTCCCTATTCTAGAAGCCATAGTCTCATGGCCTTGCAGTTGGGTCCCTTTAAAGGGCTGTGTTTAGTTACCACAACATTGTTGTTTTTCTCAGATTGCAGAGATATTTGCAGGCTTAGGGTGGGTCATGTATTTTTTCCCTAGGTAACTTTCAGATCCAAATCATCACAGCTTTCTGTACACATGAGCCTTCGCTTTGTGGGTTTTGATGGTTTTCTTGTTATTTGCTACGAGAAATTGTTTCAGGCTTATTGTATACATCTTTAAATCCAGAACTAGAATCATCTACTTCTACAAGGAGGCTAAGAAAAATAGATATTTAAAAAAGCAGAAGGATTTCCAGTTTTCCAAGCACCATTTGTTGGAGATGCTATGTTTTCTCCAATGCATGTTTTTGGCACCTTTGTCTAATATAAGATAATTGTAATTTTGTGGGTTAGTCTCTGTGTCCTCTATTCTGTACCATTGGCCTACCAGTCTATTTTGGTGTGTTTTTAAACTATTGCTCTGAAGTATAGTTTAAGGTCTTGGTATAGCAATGCCATCTGCTTCACTCTTCCTGCTAAGGATTGCTTTAGCTATTCTAGATCTATTATTTTTCCATATGAATTTCATGACTGCTTTTTCTATTTCTATGAGGAATGCCACTGGGATTTTGATCATAATTGTACTAAATCTGTATAGTGCTTTTGGTAGTATAGTCATTTTGATAATATTAATTCTGACTATCCAAGAGCAAGATAGATCTTTCCATCTTCTAAGGTCTTCTGTGATTTCTTTCTTTAGGGTTCTGTAGTTTTTATTGTATAGATTTTTCACCTCTTTCGTCAAGTTGATTCCCAAGTTTTTTTTTTGTTTTTTTTTGAGGCTATTGTAAATGGGATAGTTTTCCTCATTTCCCTGTCAGAGGATTTGTCAACAATATACAGAAATGCTTTTGATTTATGGGTGTTGATTTTATATCCTGCTACTTTGCCAAATTCATTTACTAGTTCTAGAAGTTTTCTGGTGGAGTTTTTGGCTCTTCTTAGGTATAGAATCATATCATCAGCAAATAGCTCCAAAAAACCCAAATGCCAAATATTTTCTCTGATATAAGGTGACTGACTCATAGTGTGGGGTAGGGAGCTGGGGGAGCATGGGAGGGAAAGACAAACTCTAGATAGGGCAGAGGGGGTGGGAGGGGAAGGGAGGGGGCAGAGGGTTAGCAAGGATGGTAGAATGTGTTGACTCCCTTGGCTGCTAAATTAATGAACTCATAATTACCATCATTTTTATGGGAGATAAATTTCCCTATTTTATTCTTTTAATTGACAAAATTTATATATACTTATATACAATTGACATTTTACATATATGGGGGATGGCTAATTAACATATCTATTTCCTCACAAACTTATTTTTGTGGTGAGAACACTGAAACTTTACTCTCAGTAATTTTCAACATATTGTTATAGATTAAAGTCACTTGGTTGTGCAATTGATATCTTAATTTACTCTTTCTAGCTAAAACTTTTGAGTCCTTTGGCCAACATCCCTCCAACCACACAAATTTTCTATTTCCAAAGCTACTTTTAGCTGGGTTTTTGTTACTGGCAGCTAATGCCACTCTAAAAAGTCAAATGCCAAGCAATCATAGCCATTATTGTAGCCTCAGCAGTGAGCAAAGTGCCTGGCCCCTAAAGAGCACACGGAAGATTGGAACTGTGGAATTGTTTGTTGAATAAGCTACTTTATGCCGTAGAATTTATTAAATACCTTTAAAGCATAGCCAGTATCTCAAAATCTGGCATTCTCTCTGAATTGTAAACATACCTCATATTCTCACTTAACCTCTTCCCAACTCAATTCCTTTCCTAATAAGAGCACTCACTTCTTCAGAACATCAAAGTTATATTAACATTGCTTTAAAAAAAATCAATCTGATTCAGCTAAAACAATATTGAAAGTCCTTTAACTTATTCAGAGCAATCAGGATTTTTTTTAAGTTGAAAGAAGACTACCTATGGTCTGCTAAAATTACTTAAACCAGAAATTAGGACAGTTATAACTAGTAAGTGATTGAAATCATTCAGGCATCATGGGGCAAGATAATTATGAGTTGTGAGGCCCACGTGTGGATTTCTATTATAAAATTTGGGGGGAAGCCTTTACATTCAACTTTTGTAAACTATTCCTAAATTCCAAAGATTTCTTTTCTTCAGTATGAATCTACACCTTAAAAAAAAAAGATTGTTAAAATTTTTAAATGATAAATCTTTCTATGAGGAATCTGGTGAAAGCTAAGTTCTCTCTCCTCTCTTCAGAAAAATATACAATTACTGCTTATAATGTCAGAGGGTTCCATAACCATTACTCAGGCAGAACACAGAAGTGCCAAGTGCCCTCCAGTATCTGGTTCTTTCCTCTTCTGGGCATGTGGAAGACTGCACTTCTCAGCCCCTACACACACACACACACACACACACACACACACACACAGGGCAGAGCTAGGACTAGTCCTGGCCAGTAGGCTCTAGGAAAAAGTCACTTTTGAGCCAAAGCATAGGTGGGCCCACCTGAGACGCTGTGGCTGGTCCTCTCCCTGCTGCAGAGCATGAGGAAGACTTACGGGGAACAATGGAACTGCAAGACTGAAGCAGCCTGGGTCGTCACATGTCCACATGGGGAGCATCTGCCCTGGAATACGATTCCTATCTGCAGCCCACTTTGCACAAACACAGAATCCTCCTTTTTTGTGGTAAACCACTGAGCTCTTCAGAGTAGTTTGTTAACATGGCTTCATTTAGCCTGAACTCCCTCCAAAAGCTCCTGAATTCTTCGAGATGGTTCCCAGGGCCTCAGCAAGGGGAACTCCAATGGAAGAACCAGACAGTTTATGACAACTTAGACAGGATGTGGGTCTGCCTGTAACTTTTTTAAGAGTCAGAGACCCTTAAAATCCTTGTTTGGGGCATTCATTTCTAGTGGCAGCAAGTTTCATGAGACAAATAGAATATAAGCATTAAAATATATTCTCTCTGAACTCTGTGCCAGTGTCAAAATAAAGCATAACAATGTGAATCTGGTCTGCTAAACTTACTTAAATCATAGTAGATTATATATTTTCATAAATACCAAGAAAGGACATAGAGAACTCGGATTCAGCAATTGACAAGAATATAATGACAAAGGGAAAACATTGATTTGGAAAAGACAAATCAATACTTAATTATAACCAAATTTTCAAAGAAAAAGGACAACAGAATTTGAGCCTGAATTTCAGATTTCCCCCATTTAACACAGTTCACCCACCTTCATACATTTTCTATAACACAAGTGACAAGAATAAAGTATTTCATCAGAAGCTAATGCTCACTTCATTGGGAAATAATAACGTAGCTCTAGATCCCTCGGGTTGAAAGATCTTTTTTTTTATTCTTATTCTTCTTATTATTATTATTCCTTTTTTCCCCCTCTGAGAATCTCCTTCTCTATCTGCTGCCTTGGTTCAATAAAAGAGAATTCTTGATTGCTCAAACAAAAACGATACTTCTTTTAGATTCTGCTCACAGTTCTTGGTAGCTGATGGTGTTGCCAGTCTTAACTTTCCACTGCACACTGAACTCACCACTTCCAAGAAAAAAAAAAAAAAAGGTGGCTAGGTTGCTCTAAGCCAGCTGTGCTTTAATTTTGTCTTAATTGCTAGCTTGAGAAGCTTATCAAGAGTTTGTTGGGTGGTTAAACCATAGCAAAGATCAGAGCAAATGCAGGAACCACAGCTGTATAAAGTTATTGTTTGAAGTTGTGGGAGAAATCAGTTATCAGCTGTCTCATTCCCAGTGAGGGATCTTTGCTTTATTCTAGCTCTCTTTTACTTGTGGTTATGGATTCCACATAACTGTGACTATGTAGGTAAGTGCTTTCTATCATTATTAGAATTTGGGGGTATAGACACACGCACACACACACACAAAAAAAAAAAACCTCACCTATGTGTATTTCATCTTTCTTTGATAAGGCAATGTAAGGACAATTCTAGTCATTCTTGATCCATTTTTTCCTTCTGAAAAAAAAAAGTGGTATGTCATTTGTATTTAAAGAATGAAGATACTGAAGTCACAAGTTTTTGTTGGTTTCTAATTCTTTCTAAGCTTTCCCTGATTGGGGCTTTTTTAAAACATTAATCCACAGTCCCAGAGTTCACTTTCTTTAAATTCTTTTACTCCGTCCTTCTTGTATTTTTCACTCGCAGATAAGAGTGAATGCTCTGGCCAGGTGTGGTGATGCACACCTATAATTCCAGTGACAGAGGCAAGAAGATCACAAATTCAAACCCAGCCTCAGCAACTTAGTGAGGCCCTAGTCAACTTATGAGACCCGATCTCAAAAGAAAAAATTAAAGGACTTAAGATGTGGCTTATTGGTTAAGCACTTCTGAATTCAATCCCGTGTACTCCCCACCACCACCAAAAAGTCTATAGTATAATTTAGAAAAAAATAAATGTTTTTCATGACAAATATTCTTTTAGAAATTATTTATAGTGCCTTATAAGTGATGGCTGTCCTTAATAACAATCCCTAGATATATATTTCACTTTTCATAGGTGATGCTTGATTCCTGGGATTGAGCACAGTGTGCTCAACACGGGAAATATTGGGCGAGAATCTAATGAAAAGAAATACAAGTATATCTAATGCTAGAGACCAGTGTCTTGACCTTCCAGAAAAAAATGTTCGCATCACTATGAAAGTTCTTGAACATATTTATTTTCTGAAACTTCTGAACTACTGTGGCAATGCAATAAATATTAAAAACACTAAACAATATTCAATCTCCCCAAATCCCTTAAAACCAGTGTATTCAGGATTTTATTGTTTGTTTGTTTACCTCCCTTCATTTTTTCCTAACCTTCAATCAAAGATTCTGAGAAAATAAATGTTCTTTCATCATGCCTGTTAAGGTTAAACAAGACTGGACTTTGTTAAACCTATAGGGAAAATTAAAGTTATTTATTTTCAGTGTTATCCCTTTAAGAAATTGCATTTATTGACCTTCAACATGGAATTAGACACCTAAGAAGAGGAATACACCCATTAATTTTAGCCTTAGAGAAATGAATCTGATTTTTCTGCCTAACAAAATACATTTCATTGTATCTGCAGTTTAAACAGAGTATGTTTTGTGTTCATACTGAAGGAAGTTTAGTCCAACATTTTCAAAGATGTTCTAGTCTTGTTTATTAGATGCTATGCTACTGGGAAGTAATGCATAATTTTCAAGTCTCATATACTTTAAATCCACATATTAAAATTAAAACGGAAAAAAAAATGAAATGAAGATTCAAAATCAATAGTTAACAAGAGAATTAGCTATGAAAATCAGGAGAACCGGGTCAAAATACCCATCATAAAATGTTGAGGTTACTATTTACCCCATTCAGATCTATTAGGCCCAGATTTCTATCATCACCCACTAACAGGATTATGAAAACAGGGAAATAAACCATACAAGCACCTCTAAGCAATAATTCCCTTTTATCACAATACAAAAAGAGCAGTTGTGTTGCAATCAATGTGAGCAAAATAAATAATTTTTTTTCAAAAAAATTAATAGGCAGAGATGATCAGAATGATGTTATGATTGGGTCATAGAAATACTCCCTAAAAAATATAGATATTCAAATACCTACATTCACTATTTCTAATCTGAATGAATTCACTTGTTCCCTCACCTTCATCCAGGGCTTTATCTTGTAATTTTGTTTGAAATTTTATGTGATGGAAATATGAATACAGTATATTCCTTAGTAATTTGATTGGCAGGAAATAGAGAGCAAAACATTACAAGCACTACTTTTTAATAATTTATAATTACTTACATGAATCTACTAAGTTTAGGCACACAATTATATGACTAATTATGTTGAAAATCCAAGTGGATGCTTAAATAGATGACCATGCCCTGAGGCCCTCCCAGTTGTTTCTACTGTCTCATTTAACCATGCAAATGTTATTAAGCATTCCTGGCTAAAAATTTTCAAGCATGTGCAAGTGTAATTGCATAGATAATTATGCATAATACTGTCACTTCCTTTATCTAACACAGAAATTTTCTTTTTTGAAAAAATATCAGCTTTCTACAGGGTAGCTTTCTCAATACAAATATGATTTATGAATGATAAGAGAGTTAAACAAGCTATTGCTCTTCAGGATTTCTTCTGAACTTTTTGCACATCACTTTGAAAATAAAGATCAAGTCATATGCTAAAATTAAAGCAAATTTAAAATATCTACAAATGAAAGAATCCGTGTTCACAAATAGATCCCATTGAAAGTATATTCAATAATCACAATTATGACACAATCGTACTTAGCTGAACCTAGGTCTATATAAAAACTTATATAAACAATAACAAGGACATAAAGGAACTGCCTACAAATAAAAATGAAGGCATCAATTGTTCAGGTTTGCATTTACCAAAGACAGGATTATATAAACAGCAAAAATTGTCTGGAAAAATATTTTAGTAGCACCTACATGTTAGCAGGTTATTTTTCATGAAAATTATTAAGGAATCTGAAAGTACAGAATCTTGCCTGATGCTGTCCCTTTCAGGTTGGATTCCGCACAGTTCAGTGTCACTAGTTACCAGTGCAAAGTTTAGTATGCATGCAGCTGATTGGTGGAGCCTGGCTCACATGACCCCACAACTACAAGGAAAGGTGGAAAATGAGGGCCTTTTTCAGCACCTACAGTGAGACCAAATCTCTACCTCACACCTAATTTTTTTGTTCTTTTTTTTTTTTTTAATTTTTTGGTTCTGGAGATTGGACCCAGAGGAGCTTTATCACTGAACTATATCCCCAGGCCTTTTTGTTTTTAGTTTTGTGATAGAGTCTCACTGAGTTTCTGAGGGTCTCACTAAATTGCCAGGATTGGTCTTAAATTTGCAATTATCCTGCCTCATCCTCTGGAGTCACTGGGTATTACAGGAATGCACCAGCACATCCAGCTAAGGAATTTCTCTCTTTTTTCTTTTTTTCAATCTTTTTGTTTGTTTGTTTGTTACCAGGGATTGAACCATTGAATCCAGGGATGCTTAACCCCTGAGCCACATCCCCAGTCCCTTTTTATATTTTATTCAGAAACAGGGTCTCACTGAATTGCTTCAGGCCTCCCTAAATTGCTGAGACTGGCTTTGAACTTGGAATTCTCCTGCCTCAGCCTCCTGAGCCCCTGGATTACAGGATTAGCAATTTCTTAAAGATGGAAATGGAGGTTTAGTTGCTGCAGACAGCCTCTCAAAATAATGCTAAGTATAATGAAGAAAAAACAAAGAAAGCAGGCTACGAGTATGGGAAGAGAGACTGGGCTTTCTGATGTCTATTTTTAAACAGAAGTTTACAAGAAACCTCTCAAAAGAGGCATGGAGTGAAAAGAAACCTGACTGAAATAGGAGTAAGTCCTGGACTATCTACAGTGGAGAGAAAGATACCCAGGGAATCTTATTCAACATGGCGGAGCAGGTTCATTGTTCTGAAAGGGGAGGTGTAAAGACCAATGTTTGAGGGGCAGCCAGTCAATTTAGAGCTTGTAAACCATGGTAATTACATTGGATTTTATTCCAGTTGTGATGAGAAATTATCACTGAGGTCTGAGGACCCTGACTTTTCAAAAAGATCACTTTGGCAGCCATGTGAAGAATGGGTTGGAAAGCAGTGGCCTCTTTTATAAAAACCTACAATAAAAAATATATTTTTGCCTTGTGACAAAATTGAATCAAGAGTTTGACAAAGATAATACTTACCCACTATATAAGCAGTCTGGTATTTTTCTATTATATTCTACCCCAAGCGAGCCTATTTTTTTTTTTTAGTGGTTTTAAAGAAATTGTAAGTGGGAGAATTTTTTTAAAAAACCAATGTAGTACTTAATTTCTGAAAATTATTCCATTGCAACCAAATACATTTGGGATGGATATATATATATATATACACATACACATACACACACACATATGTATGTGTGTGTGTTTTAATTTATATATTTTAAAATTTTTCCCACATTTTTATTGATATATTATAGTAGTACATATTGATGGGATTTGTTGTTACATATTCATATATGCACACAGTATAAAAATATAATTTGACCAATAGCCAATATCACTCCTCAGCACTCCCCCTCCCTCCTCTCCCCC
>NW_026000057.1:4887874-4905218 GCF_001458135.2 Marmota marmota marmota | reverse complement strand
TCCCCCACCCCCCCGCCTTGGTCCCTTTCCTATAGTAATCTCCCTTTGATTTCTTTTATGTAAGTGGGTGATTCTTATGAGGAATGAGGAAAGATGACATTGAACTTAGAGATATTCACTGGTGACTGGAGATAATCCGTTGCATTTTCTATGATCTACAAATATTTCAAAGTGCCCTGTGGAAAATTAAACCTCACAATAAGCCTGAGGCAGTTTTAGTTTTTCAAGATGCAATTCAAGATCACTTGCACAAAATTTTACGGGGGGAGTATTACAAATGTATATTTTAGGGCCCCTCAGATTTAATGAATTGGAATCTCTAGTGACAAGCCTTGTGAATCTGCTTTTTAGTGACTAACCAGGTGATTCTTAAGTGTTTTAAGTTTTTCAGTACTTTAGGTGATAGTGCAAGGTCAGCTTTTCCTCATGAAAATATGCTATTTCATCAATATACGTAAACTCGTTTAGTGGGTCTTAAGGGATCAATTCCTTCTCTCCAAACACATCACATTGTATATATTAAATAAGTACAGCCCTTAACATTGCATAACACCTCTATGAAGTGGTTTTTATCAATAACATTTCTTAGCAACACTGGTACTACTGTATATTATTATAAATCCACAAGCAGAAAACCAGAAAGCACTTCAAATGGGTGCTTTCATTCGTTGCTTTTATTCCTTTTGCTTCCTTTAGGTATGTTCGGAACAAGTCAAAGTTCCTTGAACTCTTTTCCTCCATCAATACTGGTCACTTCATAGTTTATCTAAATAATTGACTTCACTCGGTAGCTTTCCTTTCCCCTCCCAGTGCTTATAAAATCCTACTTGCCATGCAAGCCTACCTGCCCGTGTTAGATTGTAGCTAAATACCGTGCGTGGGCAGCGCACTGTCCTAGGTGGTCTATAGCAGCAGCATCTTTCCCGAGCTTTGCACACCATTGATTCTTACTGAACCTTATGCTGCACGGTAGCACAAGTGAAAATTTCTCACCGTGTGATTCTATTTAGATGCATTCTGGACGCAACAGGTTAGATGGTTACTCTAAAGAAAGCATTTTCAAACTATCATTAACCTGTGAGGGAAATTTTTCTCTACTTAGTTTTAAAACCAAATCCAGGAAACCCAAGACAGAAAGTATATTATGGCTCGTGTACCTGCAAAAACAGTCTCCACGTCTGGCACATTTGACGTTTGTGGAGAATGAATGGGTTTAATACTTGATGTCATAAAGTTATTTTGTAAAATGTTTTCCAATTTCACGTTCACTTTGACTGCAGATGAAATAATATCCCCACATTAGTGAGATCGCTGTGGCAAAGCTTGTCCTCATCCCTTGGCCAAAGCAAAATATTCTGACTCATATGATGAGACATCAGAGGAATGAATCATCTCTCTTCAACTCAGCTTCAGAAACAAGGAGGGGACAGAATTCTTGTGTGTTGGTGGGGAAACATGGGGTTAAAGTGGACAGTGTTTCGGGAAGAGCTCAGTGGACTTGTGCTGGGGCGAAAGCCCGCACAGTCCCAGCTAATGACTCGTAGGTACCGAATCCTCAGGTCTCTCAGGTGGGTTCAGTCGATCGGCTTCAGCAGCGTGATGAAAAGGTTGAGATAAAATAAACTGACAGTTGCTACTCATCGTAGGCAGCAAGCTGTACCCAGGCAGCTGAGACCCTGGGAGCCCCCTTGCTTAAACAAAGGATTTCGCTGCAGTGAGCAATGAACTCAGGAAAAAAAAAAAAAAAATGGGGGCAGATTGGCAGCTGGTGACCGACAGGCGGAGGGAAAGGAAGGAAATGCAGTGATCGTGGGCTAATTAGAAACCATTCCCACCTACTTAATATCAACCCATTAAGCAGAAAACACTTTTCATCTCCACATGGCACTGTACCCCAATCAGTACCCACCCACTGGCTGCCTGGGTGCCCACAAATGAATACACTGCAAGTTTAAGAATGCAGTAATTGATTTGGGACAGCGAATTGGCAGCTTTCACAGCCTATTTTCTGAAGATACTAATGCAGTGTTTGTGATGCTTAGATAAAGTAATCATATCTGTAAACTGACAGCTGTCAAAAATCGACAAACATAGGGGAATGCCTAAGCATGCTAGACTTTACTTAAGCCATAATAGCAAACAATTGGGTAAGTCAATTTCCCCACTTTGGGGGCAGTGACTCCGATATTTGACTTAAATGTCTTAATTATCAGTACCACTATTTCCACCCTCTGCGTACCACACACACACACACACACACACACATACAATTTTTAAGACGACACACATGAAAAGTCTAGTAGGTGAATTTTACAATTATCTTATATTGCTTTCTTAGAGTGTGTTTGCGCAGAATTTTTTATTAGTCACATTTTAAGTTTATGGAAGTTCATCATAACAACCCATTGGAACTTTATTCTACTACTAGATACTGAAAATTTGTCCCAATACAATGAGAATTTGTTCATGTATCATCACCTCCATATTATTCTGAACAATCTCCCATCCTCACTGGGTAAGTTTGGTGATTCTCAGAAACAGATTCTATCCTAAATAATACTTATATGAAAACAATGTATATATTTAAATGATATTTTGATTCTGTAACTTTTAGAACAGTTAGATTTTTTTTTTCCCTAAGCTTGAATTCTCAGGTTCCAAATTTTATACAGATTTTCTAACAGATCATTGGTCACTTCTTTACATCTTTATGCACTATTTCTGGGACACTGATCACAATATTAATCAAACGCAGACAGATGCTGACATAAGGAGTAGAAAAGAAAGCAAGTTGTTCTAATCTATTGAAGAAAAACTAGGAAATAGTTGAAGAACCAATAGGATCTCAGCAACTGAGATATAAAGTCATTGTATAGAAGGTTGCTATGGAGACTGCCTTGGAATTTCAGAGTAGGACCTTCAGTGAGAATTTTTTTTTGGAAATGATGCTGTTCAAAAGAGCAGAGCATTGTGCTGTAATTTCATCCATGTGCATGAAACAAGTAAGGTGAAATCCAAATGATTTCTTAATGAACATGAGTAGAATGAATTACATTTTATAAGCCAATTCAATTCTGTTACCTTCAAGCACATATTTTGAAGACAGGCCTGGTTATTGGCCAGAATAATGCCTAACAGTGACAGAGGTTCATAGAAAGACACTAACCATTCATGCATCACAAGTAAGAGGGGACCTGTAAGGATGGCATATGGAAGGGAGAGGAAGAAAGAGAGCCTTCTTGCTTTAAGATTATGGCTTCCTTTTAAAAAATCAATCCCATTCATCACTTTTTTTCTCAGCAAGAATTTAAACTACCCATATCAGATATTTTAATTCATTGAAAAAATTCTTCTGGAGTTGTTACAGTGGTACATGCCTATAATCCCAGCGACTAGGGAGGCTGAGGCAGGAGAATCACAACTTTGAGGCCAGCCTCAGCAATGTGGTGAGACCCTATCTTAAAATTAAAATTTTTTAAAGTACTGGGGATGTAGCTCAGAGGTAGAGTGCCCTGGCTTAAATCCCTAATATCACACACACACACACACACACACACACACACAAAATTATTCTAGTAACCCAAACCAATTAAATTCACTATTCAACTGGGAGTATGTATGTATGTATAGCTGTGTGTGAGATACCTTGGTAGGTACATACAAACATGTGTATATACATATATATTATTTAATAACTGTACAAATAAAAAGAACACAGTTGTCCGTAATCCCAGGCTGGGGCAGGAGGATCACAAGTTCAAAGCCAGCCTTAGCAACAGCAAGGTGCTAAGCAATTCAGTGAGATCCTGTCTCTAAATAAAATACAAAAAAGGGCTGGGAATGTGGCTCAGTGGTTGAGTGCCTCTGAGATCAATCCCTGGCACTCACCTGCCGCAGTCTGGCTGGGCACAATCAGGAGCCACTTGTCAAAAGAAACTAACTTTATTTTTAGAACCACACACGCCAAACAAAACAGCCTCTCAGGAAAAACCCTCAGAGCCTCAACTGCCACCACCAGCTTTCCACAAGCCTCTCTCTCTCCCACAAGCTTCTCTCCACCTCCCACAATCCTCCTGCTCTTGAGGCCGATTGGCTGGGTCACGTGGGCGGAGCCAAAAAAGTCCCCCAATGAGCAGCTCCGTGGTCTGAAAGGGCAGGGAAACAGCCCAATGAGCATCACGGCAGAGGAGCCAATCAGCTAGATGTTGCTGGGGCCGAGGAGCCAATCAGCTAGATGTTGCTGGGGCCGAGGAGCCAATCAGCTAGATGTTGCTGGGGCTGCTGTGAGCCAATCATCAGCTGGCAGCTGGAAGTTTGCTGGGGCCCCTTCGGCTGTGGCTCTCAACACTCACCCCCAAAAAAGAACATGGTTTTCTCAGTACCACTAATTTAGTGCCCTTGAGTTAAATGCTTAAGCTCCTTTATTGCAGACTAACCACTAGTAAAATTCAAATGATAACCCAGCAATTAATATCCTTTTAAGATGAATTAACAGAAATGTTCACAGAAATGACAAACC
The DNA here is from genome assembly GCF_001458135.2 of Marmota marmota marmota. Taxonomy (NCBI): domain Eukaryota; kingdom Metazoa; phylum Chordata; class Mammalia; order Rodentia; family Sciuridae; genus Marmota; species Marmota marmota. The sequence goes on along the minus strand of NW_026000057.1, from coordinate 4,900,699 downwards.
TTTTATTGTTAGACAACAAGTTTGGTTTTGAAACTAGACAGCCCAGGAGACACATCAAATCACTGAAAAGGATTTACAGAATTACAACAAAAGTTTAATCACTTGGAAAATGAAACATGAGTAAAAGTTGAAATTATTTAGGCTGTGGGAAAAGAAGGTTCTCTAACGACCCAATCACTGTGTCCAAGTAGGTGTCATTAAGGAAAGGAGATTTTTAACAGCTGTCCTCTGTCACCTCAGAGAATGGAGCCAAAGAAAACAGACCGCAATTACAGCACAAGAGAGTCATTCTGAGTTCTCTGGTTGATTAGAATGTAGAAATACCCTCCTTCTCCACCAGTCAAACTCTGGTGACTTCAACAAGCTAGACATTGTTTTGTTGCTGCTGTTTAGGAAACTGTAAATTATATATTTATCCCTCAACGAGTATATTTAACAATAAGGCAGCAGATTACAAACTGACACACTGACCACATCAATAAACAGCAGCTGGAAATGAGAAGGCCCAAACACACACAACCTCATGCGCCATACCAGTCCTACGAGCAAGCAGTAGTCTGGGGCCACTCAAAATGGGAACCAAGGAGCCAAGCAAACCCAGCAGCCTCCTACCGTATCACATCATCAGTTTTCCTGCTGATGACCCTCAGCCACCTAGGAAAGTTGGAATTGCATTAATTTAGTCTGTTAAGGAGTACTGAGAAATTTTCATTTATAGAACTACAGTGATGCAGAAGACTTCAGAATTTACCCTCAATTGTGCAGCTAAAGAAACTTAAGCTCACAGAAAACAAGATGTATGGACCATCTATGGACCATCTATGGACTAAGGTCCCTTCAGGCTGTTATAACTATCAACAGGCAGTTTATAAAGAACAAAGGTTTTTTTTGTTTGTTTGTTTTGTTTTTTTATCCTCACAGCTCTGATGCTTGCTAAGACAAGGCAGATTCTGTATATGGTGAGGGCCCACTTTCTGGCTTACACAGGATGCCTTCTTGCTGTATTTTTACCCAGTAAAAGGTGTGAATAGCTCTCTGGGGTCTTTTTCTTAAAGGCACTAATTCCATTCATGAGGGTAGAACCCAGGTGACCTGATTACCTCCCAGAAGCCCCCCTTCTGAATACCACTGCCTTGCCAGTTAGGATGCCACCATTTGAACTTGGGGATGGCAGAAACATTCAGATTACAGCACCTGCTCAAGGCCACACAGAAGAAGTGGCAGAGTCAGGACTTGAATGCTTATAGTCAAAGAGCACATCTGCCATCTCTTTCCATTTCATTGTCCTGCCTCCAGCAATTTTACCATTTTTAAATTTTTAGTTTGTGTCTTAGTGTAGTAAATCTAATTTACCTAAGAAGTTTACCATCTACCTTTTTTGAATAACATTGGAAAAATAAAGAAATATTATATATACTATATCATATATTATAAATATAGTGTCTCCTTATTATAAAGTACACGACCTATGTTTGCTGTATATAGTGTACTTATATAAAGTAGTGTGTGTCCATATATATGTATTTTGTATACTTGAGATTTAGTTCTTTTGTCAATTGAGAAAACTTACACAAGCTACTGAATTATTTGTTGAATCTACTTTCCACGGGTCTTTAGCAAGGTTAGACATAGAAATGAATCTCAGGTCAACCAGTCATAAGTACCATTTGAAAGTTAGAACCCTAAGTTAATTGCTCTCTTAAATTTTCATTACTCCATGGATCCCATCTTTCTTTTTATCTTGAAAGAAAAATTAAGATAATATTTGTTGTTTGTGAGGCTATCTTCTACAATAAATGATACTGTTTTGTTGAGAGCCACAGCGGAATGGGCCCCAGCAAACTTTCAGACTGCCAGCTGATGATTGGCTCACAGCAGCCCCAGCAACTTCTAGCTGATTGGCTCCTCTGCAGTGATGCTCATTGGGCTGTTTCCCTGCCCTTTCAGACCACGGAGCTGCTCATTGGGGGACTTTTTTGGCTCCGCCCACACGACCCAGCCAATCGGCCTCAAGAGCAGGAGGAGTGGGGGAGGTGGAGAGGCTTGTGGGAAGCTGGTGGTGGCAGTTGGGCTCTGAGGGTTTTTCCTGAGGAGCTTTTTTGTTTGGTGTGTGGTTCTAAAAATAAAGTTCGTTTCTTTTGACAAGTGGCTCCTGAATTGTGCCCAGCCAGACTGCGGCACTGTTTAGTAAGAATTTTGAAGACAGATATCAGAGGTGTTCCAATGATATTAAAAATAAGAGGCTGACTCTTCCCACCATAGAAACCATAGTCTTCACCTGAGCTTTCAATCCTTCCTCTATTGAGAAATAGGAAGAATATGATGAACTTTTGAAACCATTAATTCTTCTACCAATGCCCATTTCATGTGGCTCCCTAGCCTAGGAGTACATCTTAGTGAGATTGTGTTAAGGCATAGAAGATGCTTTAGGTTTATTTTTTACAGTAAGACAGTTTCCTCTGCTGCATCAAGAAGTGCTCACCTGCTTCCTTCATCCCCACACTGCTCCATTTCCTTTCTTCTTCTACTTAAAGGAAATAATTTTCATTGGCTGTGAGAGAGGAGCTAAGTTGATTCATGTACAGGCCAGGTGAGCAAGAGAGAAAGGAAAAAGGAGGTTTGTGTATGGTGTTGAGAAGGTGTGGAGAGTGCAACGGAATTTGATAATGAAGAAAATGATGTTATGAGGTTGTGGGCATGTTAATTAGCTTGATTAGCCATTCCATAATGTGTGTATATACACATATCAGAACATCACATTTACATCATAAATACATATAATTTTACTTGTCAATTTAAATAAATAATAAAATGGGAGATTATGATATGGTGTGTTGGATTATGATGACGTTAGAAAAATGCAAGTTAAGAACGTGAATTTTCTGGCTGGGGAGGCTGAGGCAGGAGGATCATGAGTTCAAAGCCAGCCTCAGCAAATGTGAGGCACTAGGCAACTCAGTGAGACCCTGTCTAATAAAAATACAAAATAGGGCTGGGGGTGTGGCTCAGTGGTCTAGTGCCCCTGAGTTTAATCCCCAGTACCACAAAAAAAAAAAAGAATGTGAGTTATCCTTCAACTGCTCATTGAACTGTTTCCTCACCTATGCAAGAACTTAGACTGAACTACCACATGGGTTTCTATATGTATAAGATGATTCAGGTTATCTGTTTATTCTCTGATGTTAAATTATTTACCTCTGATGATAAGAAATTCTGTCAATTTAAATAAAACATGTTCCCTTGACTCCAGACTCTGATTCCTGGATTCTGTTCTAAGTGATCATCCAGAACACAATGAGAACCATAGAATAAATTGATTGAATTTCTCATTTTCTACTCTTGTAGATATTTTTCTGTAGATGTTATAGGATATTTTCTAAAACAACAAAATGTCATAATTAATAGGCAGCACTTTATATCATTGACTAGTAGATGACACTGACACAAGAAAAACATTTCGTTATTGTCATTTATTTCTCACTAACAAAAAACAATGAGCTAGTTGTTGCTCTGAACGTGGCATTCCCAGATTAACTTCTCTATACGCTTCTCCAACAGTAATGTCAGAAAAATAGTCACATAATAAATATTTTATATCACAAGTAACTTTATAAGAGTGTAATTAAACACTCATTTTATTTTGATATTTAACTTATTGTTCCCTTCTCTGGATACTTAATAAATTTCCAACAATCCATTTATTTTAAACAATATTTTCCATGTGAATGATCTAGACATACATTTAATTTCTATAAAATAGCAAACTAAATGACTTATTTTGAAAGTGATTCTGTTCTGCACAAAGGTGTCAAGAAAGAGTCCAGTAGGAGAAAAGATTGATTAAGAAAACAGAATTTTAAAAGGTGATAAAAAGATAAGAAGTTTCAGTGTCTTCCGTATATATTAAATTATACTATGCATTCTTCATAGAACTTGAAAAAACAGTCCTAAAACAGACCCAGAATAGCAAAGAAAATACTGAGCAAGAGGAGCAATGCCGGAGGCATCACAATACCTGATCTCAAATTATACTACAGAGCTATAGTAGCAAAAACAGCATGGTACTGGCAACAAAATAGAAATGAAGATCAATGGAATAGAACAGAAAACACAGAGATAGACCCACCTACTTCACAGCCATCTGATATTTGACAAAGGTGTTAAAAATATATGTTGGAGAAAAGAGAGCATTTTTAACAAATGGTAATGAGAAAACTAGATATCTATTTGTAGCAAAATGAAACTCGATCCTTATCTCCCATCCTGCAAAAAGAGTCAAATCAAAGTTAATCAAAGATTAGGAATTATACCAGAAACTTTGTAACTGCTAGAAGAAAACATAGGGTCAACTCCATTGTATTGGTGCAGGCACCGACTTCATTAACAATACCCCTGTAGCTCAACAAATAAAACCAAGAATCAATAACCCAGATTCCATTAAATTAAAAAACTTCTGCACAGCAAAAGAAATGATTAAGTATGAAGAGAGAGCCTACAGTATTGGAAAAAATCTTTGCCAGCTGCTTCTCTGACAAGGGATTAATATCCAGAATATACAAAGAACTCAAAAAACACTAAACAAATAACCCAATCAACAAATGGGATAAAGAACTAAGCAGACATTTCTCAAAAGAAAAAACACAAATGGCCAACGAATATATGAAAAAGTGTTTAACATCTCTACAATCAGGGAAATGCAAATGAAAACTACATTGAGATTTCATATCACTAATTACAATGGCAATTATCAAGAATACCAATAATAATAAATGCTACCAAGGATGTGGGGGAAAGGGTACCCTCATACATTTTTGGTGTGATTGGAAATTAGTACAACCACTTTGGAAAGCAGTATGAAGATTTCTCAAAAAAAAAAAAAAAAAAAACAGGAATGGAACCACCATATGACCCAGCTATTCCACTCCTTGGTATTTATCCAAAAGAACTAAAATCAGCATCCTTTACTATAGTGATATAGCACATCAATTTTTATAGCAGCACAATTTACAATAACCAAATTATAGAACAAGCCCAGATGCTGATCAATAGATGAATGGGTTAAGAAAATGTGTATAAATACACAATGGAGTTTTATGTATTCATCCATACAGAAGAATGAAAATACGGCATTTGCTGGCAAATGAATGGTAATGGAGAACATCATGCTATGTAAAATAAGCCACTCAGAAAATCAAGGGTCAAATGTTTTCTCTCATATGCAAAAGATATAGCAAAATTAAAGGAAAGAAAGAAGGGAGGATCAGCTATCACGAAGATATCAGGAAGATCAGTAGAGGAGGAGAAGGAGATCAAGAGGGAGAGAGGAAGAATGGGAAAAAGAAGGAAATGGAGAATTAATTTAACAAAATCACACTGTGTGCATATATAAATATATATCTCATGGAGTATTCCACCTTTATGTATATGTAGGAAGCACCAATCCAAAAAGGAGAATAGAGGGAGAGAAGAGTGAATAAGTTCGGTGGGGGGGAGGGGGAGACAGGGACTGAAATTGAGTGAATCAAATTCCATGGTTTTTTCAAAACGAACCCAACTACTATGTAAGGCTCTAATAGGAAAAAAAAAAAACAACAACAACTTATGACCATTGTTTTTTTTTAATTAATTAATTTTAATTGACATAATTGTCCCTCTTTATGCATAAAATGTGATCTTTTGTTTTGAAATAATCACAATGTCAAGAATCAACTTGTAGAAGTAAAAAATGAAGAGCTATATAATGGAGAGTTGCACCCTGAGACTCATGAATGAGGATGCTACATCTAAAAAAAAATGTTCTAAGAGGCTAAATATCATATTGCATTGCTGGCATTGTTTGGGGACTTTTTGTTTGCTTGCTTACTAGTAGAAATTGGCCTTGAGATTACTTGTTGTTGTCATTCTACATTTTTGTTCCCTGAAAACCTAAAATCAAGATTTTATCTTAGCTATCAGAATCTTTGTCTAGCTGAATTTCTTCTAACACTAAATTTTCTCAAGACTCCCTGCATACATACAAAAGACTTGTAAAGAGGTGCTCCCTGTGCACAGCTAGGTGGATTTCATTTTCTCAAGATACCAAAGGGGAAAAACATTTCAGAGTACTACTGCAATAAAATTTCATTTTCTGGTAGTCCTACACCAGAAGTGAATAACTTGAGATAATGCAGTATTGGAATAACACGTTGGTAGGCTTTGCTTATAATGAAGTTCCGCTGAACCCAAAACGTAGTGAGTTGGTTTTATTTAATGCTTGCTTTTATTGAGTAAATCTTTCATAACATAGTCCTTACATTAACTTTACACAGCGCTGAAGAAACGTTATGGTCTACCCATTTGTCATGTGCATTTCAGGATTTTAATCTTAAACTATAAAATTGCATGTGTTTTCACCCATCATTTGTTTAGCAATATTGGGGTTGGACCATGTTTTTATTGTGGTTTCAGAATCTCGGTTTCAGAAATCTTAAAAGAACCTTCTGTACAGAATTTTATTCCCTTAATCCACCTTCTTGAGATAAATATAAAAGTTAACTCCTTTCAATATGATGCAATCTAAACATTTATGTGGAATACATATTTTAATTGAGAAAAGGGGTCAAGTCCCTTAATACTGGATTATTCAATCTAGCAATTCTTCTATTCATATATGGTTATAGATTTCATTGTATCATGTTTCTTTGTTACGAACACTATATCAGCAGGTGTGTTTCTGAATATGCACTTATTTCAAGAAAGGGAGGGTGTATTTTAATCCCAAAGCATGTCTGGTACCAGGTTCTTTCCACTAGAAATCATTGCCTATCTTGTGTTCTGTACATCACACATGCACATCTAACTAGTAAGTGAAGTTTATGTGGCTATTATACTTCTCAAGCCTAAGATTGTCAGGATATTTTAATGTTTGTGAAACTCATACAAATCTGCAAGTTCTACTTCCCTGGGGAGAAATCAAGAGAAGCTATCTATCATGAGACACAAGAGATGTGGATTCTAATAACAATCCAGTCATCCTTTACTAACTGGTCATCCATTTTCTAATTTGTTATATGAGCAAATTATTCTTAAGTCTACAGGATGCTGTGGTTTGGACAAGGTTTGAATGTGTCCCAAAAATGCCCTCATTGTAATGGTTTTGAAAGATGCTGGAGCCTTTAAGAGGAAAGAAGTGGGTCATAAGAGCATGCCCTTGGAAGAGATTAATGAAGTTCCCTGAAGCTCTGGTTAGTTCCCACAAGAATGAGCAAACCTGGCTTCTGAATCTCTCTGGCTTCCTGTCCCACCATGTGATCTTTACCTCTCACATGCTGTCCCACCGTGATGCCAACAGCAACATTCTGATGCAACCAAGGGAGCCCTCACCAGAGGCTGAAACAACGTGCATTCTCCCATCTTGAACTTTCGGCCTCCAAAACTGTGAGCTAAAGCAAACCTCTCTCTTTTATAAAGGTCCCAGTCTCAGATATTTTGTCATAGCAATGTAATGTGAATATATTAATAGTCCATATATTAATATGGACTATTGAAGCAGTTAATTATGGGGGGGTAAAACTTGGTGTGGTGACACTTTATATTTCAATAAATATTTGTTCAGCAATCTAAGAGATATGAACTAGAGAAGGCAAATTCAGAACTATGAGAACCCAAGCTCTCTTAATGAGAGAGATGAAACTCCACCGTGTATGTACCTGAATGGTATTGACTCATTTGCCCAAAAAGGGATTCATGATCCCTGGAATACAGCTAGAGAATGCTGGCCATAAGAGATGGTAAAATGGAACATGTTTCTTTTATTTTTGTGTGTATTAAAGAATAAGTGTTTTAAACAGTAAGAACATTTATGATGCAGAAAGTGAAATTTCTTATAACATACACACACACACACACACACACCAAGGATGGACAGTTTCTTTCATTTGATCCTGCTATACCCCTTAAGATACACCACCCTGTGTTCTATAAAATGACTGGGACATTGTGGTCTCCATCTACACATTTCCCAGAAAGCACTTTGAATGAAGTATTTCCTTACATTCAGTTTGGGGGGAGCAGATTTTCACAGATTTGGAAGAATATGTGAATTCAGGAAATTTTTATAACTCTGAAATTACCCTTTCACAGTTGTTTAAATTTAATTAAAATATTTTGAAGTTCTGCTACAAAGCATAGTGTCACATTTATTTCAAATGGGAGGCTTGTAGAAAGAAGTAAAATAACTATCTGTTTTGAACATTATTTCCTTTTATCTCCTGTACTGAAAATTGATACACAGTTAAACATTCTTTGCCTTCTCTTAAAGCTAAAATTTTTTGTTAGAATTGTGTTTACTATCCTTGACATTTCAAAGAAAGATAAAAATATATATGTAACACTTTTGAATTGTAAAATATTCCAATTTTTGAACATCTCTACAGATCTAGAATACCAAGTAGCTATAAATGTCATTGCTAAGCTGGGGTGGGGGTGAAATATAACATCTTATCAGGCAAAAGGATTATTTGAATGTAGTGTTGAATTTAATATTCACTTTCAAGCTTCGGCCATCTGGCTATAAGAGGCTCTAAAAGCAATGGAAATAGCAGGTGGTTCCATTCTACTCGAAAACCTATAAATTCAACCTTATTCAGACTGACTTCCAGGTTGGTCTTCCACAAAGTGGAGATTCAGAACCAATGTAAAGGAGGTAAAATGAGCCCTTGGCCGTTTCACCCTTAGCTGAGAGCCACTGACTGTGGATGGATAGAGTGACGGCCAGACTCAGCACACAGAACCCCATCTGATCTAATTCAAACCTACTTCAAACCCTAGACTGTAATAGCCTCTGATGACAGAGATTAAAATGCAGAATCATGTCATCAACTTCTTTTATTTAGAAAACTTAATTAAATAATTAGATAAATATTAAAATTACTGATAGATCTCCAGTGTTTTTACCAGTGGACCTAGTTGAAGACTGTGCCACATATCTTGCTTGCATTCAACTTATAACATTATTTCAAAGCTTTCTCTAAGCTAGCATAAATTCCTGTAGCAATGCATTGCTCCTGCTTGTTTATGCTCTCCTGCTATAGTTAGACATTGGGAAAATTAGAAAATGTTTGGTAAACTTAGGAAATTAATTAGAAGAATCACATCATAAAGGAAATGCTACAAATCACAACCAAGGCACATCAATTGAGATTGGCAATAACTAATTTCTGTAAAACTTTTTTCAAAAGTCCTCACCCAGTGATTCTGGAAAATCACATTTATTTTATTCTTATGTGTTTCTGTAAAATGAATTCTAAGCAGGTTACATCAGGACAAGTATGCTTAAGGTTTGCATTTCTCCCTCTTATTGTTCAAAGCCTTTGCTGTCCGGCTGATAAATCTGACAAGATCATTTTAAAACTGCTTTTTTATTACACAGTTGTCCATCATCGCTCCTCATTTCTAGAAACTAACTCAATACGAGGTGTGTTTCTCTCTCTTTACATACATCCAGACACAAACGTGAGATGTGACGGTGCCTGATCAGGGGTATGGGACTGGCTGTTTGTTTGGCTTTTCCCTGTTGTTTTTGCTGGAGATCAAACCTGGGCCCTGAACGTGCTAGGCAGGCAGGCATGGAACCACTGAGCCACATCCCCAGCCTCGAAATCGATGTTTGCTGTGTCCCCAACAGAGAATCTCTACGACCTTAAGCATGCAGAATACAGAAAGCAAAGTGGAAATGACTTTCAACTTGATTTCTACCAAAATAAAATTGACCGTAAAGGGCAAATGACATACTGAAATGGTCCTTCTGAAAATTTGGCTGGAATCAGGGTAGTGACACAGATGTGAAGATAAAGAGAAACAGACAGACTTGAGACACGTTTCTTAATAGAACCAAAAAGACTCGTTGAAGGATTGCATTTAAGGACGGGGAGAGAGAGAGAGAGAGAAATGAAGTGCTAGAGATGGAGCTCAGTGGTAGAAGGCTTGCTTAGCAAGTGTGAGGCCCTGGGTTCAGTTCCCATCGCTGAGGGGAGAAAATAAAAAGGAGAGGGAGAAATGAAGGATGATTCCTAAACTTTCCAGTTGAATGAGGAAAAAAATCCAAGGTTTATTTTGGACATATTGTACTTCAGATATTTTAATGCTTGTCAGATACCCAACTAAACATTTTAAGCAGCCATGGGGTATGTAGCTCAGAGGGAAAAACTGGGCAGCAGATTCAGATTTGAGAGTTGCAGCTTGTGGGTAGCATTTGAAGCAATGTGCTTCATGAAATAAGTTTCAGAGAGAATAAAAATAAATAAGAAAAATGGCTTAGATTTGAAAACTAGGCATGCTGTAAGTAAAAGTTGTGTTCTAGAGGAAGTGCCAATATCAGAAGGCAAAGAGAGCATGGGTAACTACATACCCTGAAAACCTTTACCTCCGAGAGACTTGTGAAATGCATGGCTAAACTAGCAAAAAGTAAGGAAAATACCTAAAGGCCTAAAACATAACATGCTTATATGTTCAATAAATAACCAAGAAGTCAGTTTGGCAGGTGATGTGGGGCCAACCCAATCAGAGGAAGAAATTATAGTGAAAGATGGAGGAGAAATATTGGAGCAAGTTCTTGTTTAGGTAAAAGGAAATAGGACCTACTACAAAAAAATGGCATGGTTGGCTTTAGATGGCATCATGGACACACCTCCATTCAAACAAGAGTGCAGACACAAGGTGAGGTAGTAGATATGTTGGAAATTTTATCAGAGTTATTTTTTAATTGCTCTAGTTTTCACAGTGAAACAAAAGAAATATCATTATCTAGAGGTCAGATTGTGTGTAAGTCAGTTTTCTATTACTGTATCAAATACCTGAGGTATGAACTTATGAAGAGAAAAGGTTTGTTTTCATTCACAGTTCTGGAAGTTCCAGTCTGTGATCAGGCAGACTATTTCCTCTGGAGCCTCTGTTTAGGGATGGAGCATCATGGTGGGTGTACATGGTGGTGCAAAAAGAGCAGATGAGGAAGGTCTGGGGTCCTGCTCTCCTCTTTAAGGGGATGCTCCCAATTACCTAAAGAGGTCTCACTAGATTCCACCTCTTAAAAGTTCTAAAGCCTTCTAGTAGTGCCACTCTGGGGGATAAGCATTCAATACATGGGACTTTAGGGGACATCAGAGATCCAAACTACAGCAGAAGATGTGAAATGACAAGAGTGTATGGACTAGATCAATGAATGACTATTCAAAGGTAAAGCTAATGGGCCACTTAAGTAAGTGTTCTTGAATTTAAAGACCTGTCCTTGAGGAGTGACTTCTCTCAAGCAATGTAAGCTACTCTTTGAACACTGAGTATACAGGTAATCAGACTTAACTAGGGTGGGTTTACCAAGTTAGTACTCAAAGGGTAAAGAGGAGGATGAAGAGTATATGCAAAAGAGAAATTAATATAATGAACAATGAAAAATAAAAATCTCCAAGAAAGGAGCTAAGCATCCTATGAGATCCTGCTAATGGAGAACTGATGGATAACTAAAACACATAGATCTAAAGAAAATATAAGAATAGCAAATGTTCATGGATAAAGAGAAAGATAATGTTAACAAGTGGAAAACAGGAAAAATATCCAACATGCAATAATTAGAGGTATACAATGCAATTAACTAAGGATAACATAAACAAAATATCGTTTGAAAAATTTTGTAAAGACAACTAAATAGCATCTTGAAAAAAAAAGCCAAAGGGAAATGAGAAAGTCCTTATAATTGAATAGCTATGGAAATATTAGAATATTAAAATTAGAAAAATAGAGCTAAAGCAATTCTTAAAAGGACACTTAAAACCTTCCATATTTATCTTAAGCAATGGGAAGTGTATAAATTAATGGACTAAATATACAATATACAAATAAGTTGGCATAATGGAATAAACCTTATGACAGTAAAAGATTAAAAGAACAGAAATAGATAACACAAAAAATCATGTAACTACTGAGATTTCCTGAACTCCATGTGAGCATGGCCAACTATCCACCTCCTGGCTACATTGAGGTATTTTCTAGACATCTGAAAAAATGTGAATTCCATATTTTCAACCAGCCCACATCCCACACTTGCTCCTCAAGCAATTTTCTCTTAGTTAAATAAAAATCTATTCTTTGGGTTTCTGAAGGCAAAATCCTCCTCTCTCTTTTCTCACACCCCACAACCAGTCAGTGAGCAAGTCCTACAGGATATTCCATTGATATGATAACTCAGGATCTCCTCTAAAGGGCAAAACCCCCCACTCCAACACACACACACACACACACACACACACACACACACACACACATTCTGCTACACGTCTTGATGCAGTTTTGGCCATGTCAAGCTTGGCATGAAATTCCAAAGACACCATCTATTGGAGTTACAGTGCTAGGAATTTAGTACAACAAAAGAAAACTTAGAGGCTTAGTAAACTGCAGCTAGAGAAGACAAGTCCAGCAAAATTAGTAGCACCCAGCCTAGTGAAAAGGAAAATGGAGGAAATAGGAGGGAGTATGCAAGAATTTCTTCCATGCTTCTAAAATGCCATCCTAGTTATTAGGCCTCTTTTCTTTTCTCATCTTAGAACTTCTCTACTTAAATAAGACTTATCTAGGACACGTAAATAAGAATGTGTAGATTCCTCTTTTCTTTTCTTTTTTTTTTTTAATTTTTTTATTGTTGGTTGTTCAAAACATTACATAGTTCTTGATATATCATATTTCACACTTTGATTCAAGTGGGTTATGAACTCCCATTTTTACCCCATATACAAATTGCAGAATCACATCAGTTACACATCCATTGATTTACATATTGCCATACTAGTGTCTGTTGTA
>NW_026000057.1:4869121-4884464 GCF_001458135.2 Marmota marmota marmota | reverse complement strand
GGCGGCTCTGCCCCTCAGCAGGCCACTGCGCCTGTTCTGCCGGGGGGTCGGAGGTCCGCCTACCTTGCAGGCGTGGTTGGCAGCTCTGCCCCTCCACGGGCCACTGGGCCTTTTCCGTCGGTGGTCACAGCTCCACCCACCTTGCAGGCGCGGGGTGGGGGGGCGGCTCTGCCCCTCAGCAGGCCACTGCGCCTGTTCTCGATTCCTCTTTATTAAAAAAAAAAATTTAATGTAATTAAAAAAAAAAAGCATGATATATAAAAAATCAATAGGGGTCTGGGCCTGGCTCTGACACGTGGCAGATGAGTTGGCAGAAGCATTACCATGCTCTGTGCCTCAATTTCCCCTTCTATATTGAAGGAGGCAGACTTCCTGTGATCCCAGAAGTATCTTTTCAGAGTGACCAGGAGGCCAGGAGATGGGGTAAGGAATAGGGAGGGCCGTAGTATCCTTCACACCAATCTTTCACCCAGGAAAGTAGTGAACTGCAAACCTGCTTGGTTTAAAATGTTTTCTCTACTTTATGTGGTAGAGTTAGGGTATTTCTATGTTCTATCACTCTGAGGTGAATACAAAGGGGAATAGTTGACATATCTGTCCTTTAATCCTGTATTTTCCTTATATCTAGTCACCTATAGAGACAATTTTAACAAAACTCTTCTTATGCTCTCCACACTTAAAATTTCACAGTTGAGAGAAATTTCATATTTTAAACTACATCTATTCTAGTCTAGTCTAGTTTTATCACTGTGACGAAAATACCTGAAGAGAACAACTTAGAAGAAGTTTATTTTGGACTCAGTGTTTCAGAGGTTTCAGTTCATGGTCAGCTGACTCCATTGGTCTGGGTCCAAAGTAGAACATCATGGTGGGAGGTCATGGTGGAGGAAAGCTGCTCAGGATATGGTGTACAGGAAGCAGAGAGAGGGACAGAGAGAGACAAAGAAAGGAGCTTGGGGTCAAGATATAATTCCCAAGGGCATGACGCCAGACACTTCTTCCAGTTACACCCCACCTGCCAATAGTTTCCACCAAGTTCGGTCATTCAAATTAGGATGGCCTGATTATTACAGCTCCCCTAATCTAATTATTTCACCTCCTGCATTAATACAGAAGATCTTATGGTGGACACTTCATATCCAAATCATAACAGCATCCCTTTAAAATTATCTATCTTAAAAATATAAAACATGGAAAGTCTTCTTAATTGAGTCTTAATTAAGTAAGTAAGCAATTTCCAAAAATGAGCTAATGAGATGCAAAACTTTTATCAATAACTTTATGTTCAAGGAAATTTTTTTGTTTTTTAATGTTACATTTACTGTCCACTTTTACAGACATGTCCATTAGTTTTATTAGAAACATCTGAATGACATATAATCTTTGACCAAAAACTGACCATAAAACCAACAACTAAAGTCCACACATTTCTTAATAATGGAGGCTTAACTTTCTGCTCCTGGGCATATTCACATAATGTGCCTGTAAGGTCTGTTCTGCATCTAAAATTATGATTAGTATATTTAATCAATGATTCCTGTCCTTATCAGGGTATCAATATATCAAAGCAGTATGTGCTAATTGGACGTAATAACAAGTAAGACTTTGGAGCTAATATAAAAAATGACTAACATTTATTGAACCCCGACATGTTAGGCCTGATGCTAAGCAGTTTCCACACAGTATCTTTTATTCCTGAAAAGATATATCAGTTAGTTATTGATAAGCTGCTGAACAGCTGGCACCTCTGCTATTTTGCTCTCCTCCGAATATTGCCTGGCATCCAGGAGGTTTGGATGTGTTCATTGACTAAACAGAACAATATTACTGTTGCTTCCATTTTATATATTAGAAAACGGAGGCTTAAAGATATCTGAGGGTATACTAGTGAGTAACTGAGATGGCATATGAATCCAAGTTCATGTGATTGTAGAATCCAGCTTTAAACCACTCTTTGTGCCTCTGAACACATTGTAAATTTTCTGAATTGGAGAATGTTATCTCTTATGAGATTATGCTTAATTTGGGACTCCCTGAAGATCAGGATTCAGTGTTTCTTTGTTAAGCAATTTGTAATTCACTTAAGTCAAAGAAATTACAGGCCTTCTTAAGGATTAACATTTGCCTTCAATTCCTTAAATATGGAAGAGCCTCTTTATAAAAAGTGAAGATGTGTTTGACTTTCCCATTAAAGTGACCATAGAAAACAAATGTGAAGAAAAAAGGGTGTTCTTGACATTCAAATTGTGGTCTATGCCTGGCTGTGTGGACATTACCTGGGAGAAATGCAGAAGCTCAGGCCTCCCCAGATCCACTGGACCTCAGTCTGCCTTTTAATAAGATCCCCCAGAGTTCCCAACTACACTTTAGAATCCTCTAAAACTACAGATGCAGTGGGGTGGCTATTAATAACCATCATGTACTATATTTCAAACAAGCTAAAAGAAAGGATTTTGAAATAATAAATGTTTGAAAAGATAGATATGTTTACCCTGATCTGACCATTACACAATGTATACATGTATCAAAAACTTATTATCCCACAAATATTAAAGTTTTATGTATCAATTTAAAAAAACTAATGCAGGGACCTTGTACCAGAGATTTGGATTTAAATGGGCATAAATTGGGTAACATTTAGACTATAGTATTTTTTTAAAAGTTTCCCAACTGACACCAAGAAGTAACTAAGGCTGAGAATCATTGCAATTATAAACCTGAAAAGCACATTTTGATTCTTTTCCCAGTGCCCACAACAGCTTGAACCAATCAGCTACAGTGTAAGGTCCACCTTTTAACTCTTCAATGAAGGTAGATCCACTGTACATAGCTTCCAGGGAGATATAACAAATAGACAAAAAAAAAAAAATGCTTTCAGAAGTTTAAAACACAATCATAAAACACTATTTTATTGTGCTTAGCTATATGGATAATCTCTAAGCTCATCATTTGAACATTAATATCAGCCTCACTTTAAATAGGCTAGAGTATGCAGTATATTTTTCCCCCCAGAAATTTAGAAATCATGAAAGCTAAAGATATACAATCTCCTTAACAGAAAAGTATTAGATCTACACCCAATGCAGGTCACATTTGTGCAGCACTGATTATCAGCCCAAAGTGTAACTCAGAGGGTAATTGAATCCCAGGCCTGGGTGTACCCACTATGTGAAGATGGCCAACACATTGGTTAAGGATTGCTTAAATTGCAGCAGAAATTAAGACTGACTGACTTTTGTTTTTGATTATATGTAAAGTGTTTTTGCATGTACATTTTTCTTCCTGGCATATAAGAAAAAACATTCTTTATCTCTAAATCCCTTGTTCTAATATCTAAACTCTGTAATGAGCCAGTTGTAGACCCTTATATTACCTTTCACTTGTATATTTTTTGTAACTACTCTTTAGTCAAATCTCCTAATTAATGAAGTAAAAGAGAAATCTTTTTATTAAATCCTTGAAATCAGGGAAATATTTTAAAATATAATTTAAAAGCTTGAATATTTGATTTTTATGTTTTTATTGCTTATCAGTCAATGCCTATTTAAAAGTAAAGTCAAAAATATTAGCAGTCACTGGAGCAAAACATTCATGATTTTATGTCTTGTGTAGCTTCCAAATATTAACCACAATATGGACATTCAGGATTTTATTCAAAACTCTGAGATTATAGGGCAAGATGTAGTTTTAAGAGAAGAAAGATTGGAAATGGGAAGAAATGCTTGAAAGCAACCGTTGTGTTTTTGAAAGTTAGGCATAGTTAATAGGTTAATTTCTGTTTATTGAATAAGAGAGCCCAACACTGATTGATATAGTAATTTCAGTGTTTGCTATGGCAAATATTTAGCTCATTATCAGTTTTAATAGCATTTTGCAGAACAAGCCTTTTCTTGACATCTAGAAAATACTATTAAATTTCCCTGCATAGATACATTGTTATGACATGCAATAACTACTTGAATATAAAGGGGATTAATAATTTAAAAGGTGTTAACAAATTAGGGCCATCATTAAAAATAGACTTTGAACCATTTTGTAGCAAAATCAGATTGAGGTAATGCTCTGCTCTTATGATAAAGAATTACTGCATTAATTCTGCAAAGTGAACTTATTGCTCCTATTCGTCTCCAAAACCCTGGAGCATTAAAAGACAGGAAGAGTGAAATGATCACTGCATTTTTTTTCAGACACACCAGCTCTAATATTTCCATCACAGTTTCATAGCTCAGCCAGCCTCATTGTGATAATAGCAAGGGGAAGAAAACCCTCCAAATGTCATCTTTTCTTCAATTTTGCTTTTAGCCTGTCATCTAAAATTGGGCCAGATTTTCTTGGACAGTTTATAATAATAAATAGGAGGATCATATTTAACTTGGGCAACATCAGGACTGACTACATGGCTTAATGCTGTTTTGCATCTGACTTTACAATTTAATCCATAAGTATGTTGATGATCTTATTTTCACTCCTACTGATAGCTGGAGTTAATTTAGCTGATGGTAATGGCTAAACTGTGTCCCCCTCCATCTCCTCATACATCCCTCCTAAAACCAAGCACTTCTGTACACAGGGACAACCCCACAGAAGTTGTTGCTCAGTGTACAGATGTTGGTAGCCATGCTCTCCTACTTGAATCTTCAAATTCAGTGTTCTGTATTTTCTCTTTCCTTTTAAACACATTACATATCATAACACAATGTGAAATGTTATTGTACTTGCTGACAACTAAATTCCCTGTCCAACTCTTGATATATGAACCAAAAAGAAAATGAAAATTGTCATAAAAATGGTAACTATGATACTTATGTTCATAAAACCAAAAATAATTGATTAAGCATAAAACCAATGTGGACCTGAAAGGTCACCTTATCCAACCCTTCCATTTTAAAGGTGAAGAAACTGGGGCCCCAGCAGGAAAAACAGATTGCCTTATCACACACAGCTGTAAGTGACAGGCAAAACCTGTTATTGTTGCCATAACAGACAACCTTCCCATCTGGAATACCCACATTTCTTAATCCCACCTGAGCACTTTACTGATGAACTCTGAAGTGGAATGAATACTAGATGTAGTGTGAGCTGACCCAGAACTTAAGACCCAAGTTGGGCACGTATCCCCAAGAAAAACACTTGACCTCCTCCTGTGTCAGTTCCCTTATCCACTAAATGTAGTCAGTAAGACCCTCTGTCCAGTATGCCATTCGGATTAACGGAGATTGTGCACATGCATCCACAGTAAACTAGGAAGCTTTTTACAAATACAAGTGATTGTTAAGAAGGAATGTCTGCTTTCACTAAATTAAGGCATTTTGTTATCTGGCGAGGAAATTATTAGTTGGCAGAGCATTGCCAAGACCCTGAAGCAAGGGGACAAATCAATAAGTTTTCATCTGGGGGAGAAGCAAGGTGGAAAAACATCTAAGGCACTCGCAACTGGAACAGAACAATGAGGAACCCCGGGCGGATATCAAAAAGCACCAAGAGCGTAGAGGAGGTGGGGACCTCCATTTATGGTCAAGAAAATGAAGGCTTCTAGAGGTTAAGTCATTTGAAGCCAGAGATCCAGCCAGAGAGTGGTAGAACAAGGGCTTAACCAGTGATCTCTGCCCTAAAATCATAAGAGAACATTCCGTTCTCAGTTGGAGGTGACACATACTTTGAAGGAATTCTAGGGATGCTGTACAGGAGATGCATAATGCCAAGTTGCCAAGGCAGTGGCTCAATAGTGGATTAACCGTTTTATTTGCAGCTTGATTTGGTGAACGATTCCAAAGGAATTCTGGTTGGAATTCATCAGTGATCTTTTCTTTAAATTGCTTCTTTAATGGCTCTAACACCAATTTATCCTACTTGACCACTTCCTCCCAATTCCCAATCCTTATAACAATTCCTTCTAACCCAATAAGAGGGTTTTTTATTGTCTTGGGTTATAAATAGACTGAAAAAGGTTATTTACAATGTATTAGACTTTATGATTTCGTACTCTGCCAAAGATCCCATGAAACCTAGTGCTGAAGTTTATCTATATTTGAGGTCACTAAGCCCAGTTTTAAAAATCAATGCAATGAAATTTAGCTATTATGAGGCTAATGGTTTTATCATAAGCCTGCTTAAAAAAATACTAATTCAGTTTTCTTGTTTAATTTTTTATCAGATAGGTAGTCTATGTGCAGTAAAAAAATATATATATTTACTTAGAAATATTTAGTCCTACTTGTCCCCTTGTAGACAATGAAGCCGTCCTCACTGCCACAAGAACGTTGGAAAGAATTGTAAACTTTGTATTTGAGAAGAGTACCCTTTGGAGTAGACATAGAGAAAGAAGCTCAGGGCTCTGGCCCACACCTACAATCCCAGCTACAGTGAGAGGCTGCAACAGGAAGATTGCAAGTTGGAGCCCAGTGTTGGTAATTTAGCAAGACCCTGTCTCAAAATAAAAAAATAAATAAAAGGGTCTGCTCTGTTGCTCAGTGATAGAGTGCTTCCCTTGCATGTGGGAGGCTCTGAATTTGATCCCCGAAACTGAGGAGGAGGAGGAGAAGGAGGAGGAGGAGGAAATAAAGGAAGGAGGAAAGGAGAAATAAAGAAAAATAGAAAGAGAAATCTTTGAAGAGAAACAAATAAGAGGAGAAATTTGTTCTGGTAGATGCCAATCCTGTGACCAGGCTTATACAGAATATCTCCTGACCAAAAGCATTTCTTCATATGTCAGAATTACTTGCTTACATTTATCTTGCTCTCCTGTTTGAAGTTCAGTAATTAGGTATTTCTTTAGACTAACAAATATTAGTTTTTAAATACAAATATCTATATGAAGGTGTGGCTGTTCATACAGCAGAGTCAATTGCTTTCCACCTGGCATTTATCTGAGCGCAGCTGTGTGAAGACACTGAGAGTTTGAGTGAATCATAGTTTGACTCAAGATCTCCTTGCTCCTTCAATGTACTCCATTTCTGGAACCCCATCTCACCCTCACTTTTCTGCCTAGTTGAGAAGGCAGTGCCCTGCATCTGCATGTATGACAAAGGCCATGTATTCTGAGCAGCAGTCCCTGCTAGAGAGTGGATGCTTTCAAAACATTTCACCCAATGTTATTGGCAGTTGATTTATATCCTTTTAATTTTCATTCCCAGAACAAGTGTCTTTTTTCTACCCCACTCATGGAATATCATCATCATTTAAAATAGTTAATCCATGCAAATGCCAAGATCTGCTCATCTTTTGAAAGCTGTTTGTCTAAAACGTACTTGGTTCAAGGCCATATTACATACCAAAACAACTGGAAGTATTAGTGCTTAAGGAGGACCAAGAGATACCTCATTGTCATGAAGGATCATGTACTTAATATACAGAAAGAAATGACATAAAATGCTCTCATTTTTATAGGTAAGATTTTTTTTTAAATTAGAGTTTTTGTTTCAAACTTGACCCATTTTTCTTCTTTAGAAATTAAAACCTGCAGTTCAAATGCATTTTGTTTAAATGTTAGCTTGTGATGTTTTGTTTCTTTTAAAGAAATAACTTGACATTTAAATTGCAATTTAACTGTATAAAGAATTCTTTTCTATGAAAATTGTCAGCTCTTTTAGGTGTTTCCTTTAATACACATCCTTTTTTATATTGACGATGTAGTATTATAAATTTTAAAAGCAGCAGACAATTACATATTAAAATGTATCAACATGTATTTTCCTTTAGGATATCCAAGACCAAGGATGTTCAGATCAGCCCTAGAATTCTTTCAAATTTCTAATTGCATTTTTTTAAATCTATAGAATGATGAGATAGTCCATTCATGTCTGAGTTGTAAAATCAGTGAAGTGGTTTTTTTTTTTTTGGTAGCATATATGAAAATATGTAAATACTGCTTTTGGCTAAACTTAAAGTTAACAATCTTGCCCATGAAAAGTGAAATCAATAAACTGGAAACTGATGATCTTCATGGGAGAAATAAAAGGAAAGCAAAAATAAAAAAAATTAAAAAATTAAACCTCTTTATAGTTGCTGTCACTTTTAGCAGACAATAAGAAAAAACACCCACATTAGTGATACCTCAGGACATGAGCTTCCTGTTTGAACTGAATTTATTCAGTACATTTCTGTTCCTCGGCACCATGTCTCCAAGCGTTGCTGTACTCAACATTGTTAAGAGCCTAAGTCTGGCAGTGATCCCTTTATTATATTTTGATCATCGGTAGATAAAATGTCAAGCACAAGTGATGAAATAGAGCAAATGAAACCTATGTTTGAACACGATAAAAACAAAGGAAAAAATGTTATCTAACTGGGTCTCAGTATCTGTCCTCTCTTGAGCTAATTCCATTTTAAAATGTTTTCTTTCTTTTTAAAATTATGATTCTTTTTGACTTATAAACTAATTAACCAGGGAACTGAATGTCAGTGATGCCTTAAGAACTATGACTCATTGGGGTGCCTGAAGCCTGGGGTTGGGATAAGATGTCCTGTTCTCCTGCCCCTTCCCTCCCTCTGGTCCCCACAGGAGTGGAGTGGAGGCTATGTCTCTCTCGAGTAGCCCCTTGAGGTTAGCTTGGAGCAGCACTTCTGCCTTGGAAGAAGCTGTCAGCCCTCTGGGCTACAGGAATATGCTGTTTTTAATAAGAATCTTGCACAAGACGAAAGCTGTGACTTGGAGTCTATTTTCTCCCCTCTATTACTCTTGAATTGGAACCGTTCACAAGGTGATTGAATACTTAATGCAAAACTATTTCTGAGCATTACAAATCACCAAGAACTTCAAATCCACATGTTAAACTTTCCAAAAGCGGTTTGACTCAAATGCTTTTGGGGTGCATCTTCTGCTTAGTACTCTGGAAACATCATTGTGCTGCTTTGCCATTAGTAGAAAGTTTGAAGTGAGAGAATGTGGCTCAGGTAGATGTCATCATTGTCCTCCCCTGTAGCTTAGCAATAATCAGCCCAGTTATATAGTGTGATCTTTTCTCCAGAACAAAGTTTAGAACTTGTGTGGAGTCGGCTTACAAATATGAAGAACCCATGTCTGATAAAAGGACTAAGGATCGGACTTGAAAGGAAGAGACTTTCTAGCCAAGTCTGCAAGGGAGCAGGTTTGGAGGTCACAGTGCTTGACTTCCACTGTCAGAAGTCACTTTAGATGGTGAGCAAGATAAAGAAACTGATATTGCTTTTATTTCTGCCATCTTGCAATGCTCTCTGCCCTCCATCAGTTAACCACTGAAAGACTATCTTTTTAATGTGTCTTTTAACTAAATCTATCTGAAAGCTATTAGACAGGTTCTACTTATTAGACTAACCTACTTTCGGTGGCACATCACCTTCAACCCATGCCTTCTGATCTCACACAAACTCAAACTTATAATCATTTGAATATGGATGATTGTTATGTTTTCCCCTTCCCTACACTTCGATCGGTTGAAAGCAGGATCTATAAGCACCACAAAATAAGCTAAAGTTGGACTTGGATTTGAATTTTTCTCAACAAAATATTTGAATTTGCTGAAGTCAGAAATCAGAGAAAGGTGAAAGTTGTGGGCATTCGGATCATGCTTCACCCACAGCACCAAGAAAATGTGACTCTTCCACATAAAGGAGATTAAGAAGAGCTTACCATCACCTGGTGCCAAGGTGCACACCTGTAATCCCAGCGGCTCAGGAGGCTGAGGCAGGAGGATCTTGAGTTCAAAGCCAGCCTCAACAAAAGCGAGGCCCTAAGCAACTCAGTGAGACTCTGTCTCTAAATAAAATACAAAATAGGGCTGGGGATGTGGCTCATCAGTCGAGTGCCCCTGAGTTCAACACTGGTACCCCTCCCCGCCAAAAAAAGAGCTTATCATCAACTTGATGCAGTTGGGGGTAGGCAGTGAGGGGACAGAAGTAGAACAAAAGCAGCAGAGAATTGGTTGAATTCAGCATGGCTGAAAAGAGCCTTTAAGTCCTTAGAAACTGACAGTTGCACAATTGAAACAGACAGGTGAGAGAAGTGCTGGGAATCTGAAGTCCTAACTCTTAGTGACCAGAGAGGTGAGCAGAACTACTGAAAATGCCAAGAGATTGCCTGCTATGAAAACTTCATAGCTGGGGAATTGACCATAAGCCCCAAATCCAGAAATGGTTTTAGCTGAACAGTGGCAGCCCAAAGGGGAAATAACAAAGCTTTGTTTTGGTTGTCAAATTTAGTAACTGCTGTAGATTGTGGGCATGCATTGTTATGTATTTAAAAGAAAGAAAGGTGCCCATGTTCAGAAAGTATATCAGAAATCAGAAAAAGTAGCAAATTGTACTTAGTATTTGACAAGTCAGACAGATGAGGAATCTGAGACCTGAGGTCTGTGAGACCTCAAATTCTCTCTTTTTTTTCTTACTCTGAATTCTTTCTTCTTTCATGACTATTTGTCAATAATTAAATTTTCTAGCTGTAATAATGTACATGTGCGAAAAGTACTTTCTTCCTTAAAAAGGTAGCTATGAACAAGTAGAAACTTGTGTATAAAATATATACACACTAAGTACTGTAGGCATTACACCCACACACGCATGCACACACACATACACACACTATATGCATCTTATCATTCCTTGAATTTAATTTGTTAGGAGAGGTGGAGCCCTGAATTATGTAAGCTAAAGATACTATTCCCAAACCAAAAGCCTCAAAGCAGGAATCATGTGTTAATTACTGCACATTTTCTTAAAATCAAAATAGAACATAACCACAGTTAATAGAATTACTGCTCCCATGAACCTTAATTGTGTATTTAACAGTTGCCTACAATGTACTTTGTCTAAGGAGATGATTCTTTGTTGACTATAACAGCAGCGGGATCACAGTAAAAAAGATGGCCAGCTTTTACAGACTGCAGACTACACTGTCTTAAGAGACACTGAGACTAGCAGAGAAAAAAACTAAATTACACTGATCCAATAGACACACTGCTGAGAGCATTCTATTATATTCCTACCTCCGATGTTGTACCACTATTAAATTCACACAATTCAGACCCTGGGAATCAGTCCAGGCTGACACAGAAGTTTGGCTAAAATGAATCTACTGTATTTGTTTTTGTGAAAAATGATTAAGCTCTGTGGATTCAAGATCAGTTCTATTTTTCAAGCAACCAAAACCCTATGAAACTAGGCAAATGAACCCTAATTTGAGAGACAAAATGAGAGGAAGCCTGGCAGAGATTAAAAGTGAATAGCTAAAGGAAACTGTGGAAGTCATGATCTGAGCCACTATGCAACACAAGGTCACCAATTTGGCAGTTGGTAGGGTTTTTTGTTTTTTTCTTGTTTTTTTTTTTTTATGCTAACAGGCAACATTTTTTTAAAAAGCTTTTAAGGAGACTGGCCATCACAAAGGCATCATTTTAATCAGAATTCTTACAACGTTTCCCAAATTCCTAACGGCAATCAGTTCCATTCAAATTAGTAACTCAGATAAATCACCATTAATTAGCTAATAAAAGCCAGCAGGTGGTTTTGAGCCCAGAGACATCCCCTGGTTTTTTAAATTATGTATATTGCATCACATTAAAGAAAGAGTAAGTAAAAGGTAGCAAGAGAGACAAATCTATAAAAAAAAAATAATAATCATCTGCTTAAGCACAATGCTCACTAAAATTTCTTACAAACTCCACATCTTACCCAAGGGGAAACAAGGCAGTTTTGACCCCCTAACTGAAAAAATATCACACACCAACATCCAGCTCTTATTTCAACATTGATTATGCATGCAGTGTACCAAGTATGCATTGGAAGCTTACTTGAATATATTTGTTCTAGAAAGATTACCAATTACTAAAGAATAGGAGAGGAAGGACTGTTTTCCATGCATAATTTGTGACACAGAGATTTTCCTCTTTATGCCCTTGTGTTCTTTAATTGACCCACTCTAATTTGTGTAATTGAGGTTTATTTCCTAGACTATTAAATGAGATAAAGGCACTCAGTAGCTGCCCACCCTCTAAGATTGTATTTGAGATGAAAAGGTATGGAAGATGGATAGTTTGTATTGAAAATCAACTTTTCATATACAGGCAACTTTTCTTAATTCTATTAAGGAGCAGCCCCTAACTTGGAATAGTTTGACCAGAAAACACTTTTTGGATAAATTATAGAAAATCCCAAATACCCAATTTTATTCTGTTTTTGCTAATGCCTTTTGCAGTATAATTTTGAACTTCATACATGTAAAATGTCTACTCAGTAGGTTTTCTATCATGTGAGTATAATAAAATAAAATACATATCCGAACCTGCTGAAGACTTTGCTATAGAAAAATCATGAGCATATTATGCTAAGTGAAGTTAGCCAATCCCCAAAAAAACAAATGCCGAATGTCTTCTCTGATATAAGGGGGGTGACTCAAAATAGGGTAGGGAGGAAGAGAATGGGAAGAAGATTACCTCTAGATAGGGAAGAGGGGTGGGAGGGAAAGAGGGGAGAAGGGGAATTGCATGGATGGTGGAAGGGGAGACACCCTCATCATTATACAAAATACATGCATGAAGATGTGAATTTGGTGTCAACATACCTTATATACAGAGATATGATAAATTGTGGTATAAAGGTGTATTAAGAATCATAAGGCAATAATAATAATAATAATAATGAGAGCTCATGTAAAAATAAATAAAATAAAGTCAACTAAAAGGAAGAAAAAAAGAAGAAAAAGAAAAATCACAGGGTCCTGTTCCGTTTAAACATAAGAACTGAGTTTCAGTAAATGTAATAGGTTGAGTCTGGAAATAACATGTTTATTTCAGGATCAAAAGTCCTTTTTGGTTACAACTTTCAGAGGCAAAAAAAAAATGGTTCTTGGAATAAGGATCTGGGCCACTCTTTCTGCTCCCTTTGGTCCTGTGATGCAGGACCCTAAATTTATATCTCCCTGGAAGGGGGTAGAATCGGGACCAAATTACAAAGTGATTTGTAATCAGTGGAAAAGTGAGGAACCATTCCCCTATGGCATTTCCCTAAACACGCTTGTTATAGTTCAGCTATGAGGTGTCCCTCCCCCCCCATAAACTCAGGTGATAGACAAGGCCAAATGATTAGATTGTGAGAGCTGTAACCTAATCAGCAGGTCAGTCTGACAGATTAAGAACTTGAAAGGGCTACTGTACTGAGTGGTAACTGTAGTTGAGTGGGTCAAGGCTGGAGGAGGTAGGTGGGGGGCATGCACTTGGGGATGTCTTGTACCCTTGGCTTCTCTCTCTCTCTCTCTCTCTCTCTCTCTCTCTCTCTCTCTCTCTCTCTCTCTCTCTCTCCTTCCAAACTGCCATGACTTGATCAGCTTTCCTCCTCCATACCCTCCCACCATGATGCTCTGCCTCACCTGGAGCCCGGAGCAATGAAATCGGCTGACCATGAATTGTACTGCTGAAACTGTGAGCTCAAAAGAAACTGTCCTCCTCCGTTAAGTTGTTCTAGTCCAGTATTTTGGTCACAGCAATGATAAACTAACACGACACTCTTTCCTTTGGGGATGTAGGCAAGAGGATGATAACACTCCTGCTATACAAAAATAGTAAAATTTGCTTAAAAGTATTATTTTTGTTGAAACTAAAATTACCTGAAAAATAATTTCATTTTGTTGGTGCATATTACTTACACAGAGTGGTGGGTTTCACTGTAGCGTACCTCTATATACATTAAAATATAATTTGATCAATTTTACTCCCCAGCACACCTCCCTCCCCTTCCCTCCTCCCTCCTCCTCATCCCCATCCTCTTTCCTAATAGTCTCCCTTCTACTTTCATGGAATTCCACCACCCTTTTTTCCCCCTGTTTTTTAGTCTCACACATGAGAGAAAATAAATGATACTTTTCAATCTGAGTCCAATTTATTTTGCTCATAATTATGATTTCCAGTTCCACCCATTTTCCTGCCAACAACATACTTTTGTTCTTCTTTGTGGCTGAATAAAACTCCACTGTGTATATACACCAGGTTTTCCTTATCCATTCATTCATTATGGATAGCTGGGTTGGTTCCATAACTTGACTATCTTGAATTAGTCTGCAGTAAACATGGATCTGCACATTTCTCTAAAATATGCTGACTTTAGTGTTTTGGGGAAATACCTAGGAGTGGAATAGCTATGTCATATGGTAGTTCAAATTTTAGCTTTTTGAGGAAATTCCATACTTATTTCCATAGTGGCTATTCCAATTTACATTCTCACCAACAGTGTATAGGAGTTCCTTTTTCCCACATCCTCAACGGTGTTTATTGTTATTTGTATTCTAATTGGAGTGAAGTGGAATCTCAATGTAGTTTTTATTTGCATTCCCTGATGGCTAAAGATATTGAACATTTTTCATATTCTTGGTTAGTCATTTGTACTTCTTCTTTTTTTTTAATTTTTTATTGTTGGTTGTTCAAAACATTACAAATTTCTTGACATATCATATTCCACACTTTGATTCAAGTGTGTTATGAACTCCCACCTTCACCCCATACACAGATTGCAGAATCACATCAGTTACACATCCATTGATTTACAAATTGCCATACTAGTGTCTGTTGTGCTCCGCTGCCTTTCCCATCCTCCACCATCCCCCCTCCCCACCTCTCCCCTCCCCTCCCCTCCTCTCTCTCTACCCCCTCCACTGTATAACACTGAGGGTCTCCTTCCATTTCCATGCAATTTCCCTTCTCTCTCCCTTTCCCTCCCACCTCTCATCCCTGTTTAATGTTAATCTTCTTCTCCTGCTCTTCGTCCCTACTCTGATCTTAGTTACTCTCCTTATATCAAAGAAGATATTTGGCATTTGTTTTTTAGAGATTGGCTAGCTTCACTTAACATAATCTGCTCTAATGCCATCCATTTCCCTGCAAATTCTATGATTTTGTCATTTTTTAAAGCAGAGTAATATTCCATTGTGTATAAATGCCACATTTTTTTTATCCATTCGTCTATTGAGGGCATCTAGGTTGGTTCCACAGTCTTGCTATTGTGAATTGTGCTGCTATGAACATCGATGTAGCAGTGTCCCTGTAGCATGCTCTTCTTAGGTCTTTAGGGAATAGACCAAGAAGGGGAATAGCTGGGTCAAATGGTGGCTCCATTCCCAGCTTTCCAAGAAATCTCCATACTGCTTTCCAAATTGGCTGCACCAATCTGCAGTCCCACCAGCAATGTACAAGTGTACCCTTTTCCCCACATCCTCGCCAGCACTTGTTGTTGTTTGACTTCCTAATGGCTGCCAATCTTACTGGAGTGAGATGGTATCTTAGGGTGGTTTTGATTTGCATTTCTCTGACAGCTAGAGATGGTGAGCATTTTTTCATGTACTTGTTGATTGACTGTATGTCCTCCTCTGAGAAGTGTCTGTTCA
>NW_026000057.1:4838592-4866034 GCF_001458135.2 Marmota marmota marmota | reverse complement strand
GCTCCGTGCTCGGTGTAAGCTCCGATAAGAGTAGGCTCCAAGAAGCAGCCCCAGTTCCGGGAGCCGGAACTCGGCCGCCCCGCGCTCAGTGTTCGCTCCGATAAGATCAGGTTCTAAGAAGCACCCAGGCACTGAGCCCTAGCAATCTGTCTGCAAGCCGCAGGCGAATGGCAGCCTGAAATTACCTGTCCTATGGCTGAATGAGCTGCGGTCAGTTGAAAACAGGGATGGTGACATCAGCTTTCCAACATGGTGGCCGCTGGCCTCCTCTGTGGTCTGACCGGTGTGGAGAACCGAGATGGACCGCTTCCTTCCCCCGTCTCGAACCCAGAGTTCAGCCCTGAGTACGGTGCTTGCACGGCTGGCAGAAACTGCAGCGCTGTATTCCTGCGTCGCTATCTCCTCGTTTCCCAGCGCGCGCTGCAGACTCTAGCCGCGGGGCGATTTGCTGAATAAGCAGTGTTACCCTCCTTGCGACAAACCTCTCGCGTTTGAGTCCCCGTAGCCGATCCTTGTGCGATGGAAATCCTTCCTCCAGGTTCCGGAGCACCCCACTATTGCTGGAAATTCCTAACAAGATAGCCTTTAGCCGTCCTGACTTGTCATACTCCCACACAGTGAAGCAGCACACGGGGGCAATGCACTCCCCTCGCCGCCATCTTCCTAATCCCTGTACTTCTTCTTTTAAGAAGTGTTTATTCACTTTGTTTGCTCATTTATTGATTCAGTTATTTGGCTATTTAGTGCTCAGTTTTTTGAGTTCTCTATATATTCTGTATATTAATCCACTATCAGAAGAAAAGCTAGCAAAAAATGTTTCCCATTTCATAGGCTTTCTCTTCACTCTGTTATTTCCTTTGCTGTAAAGAAGTTTTTGATTTGACACATCCCATTTTATTTATTCCTGCTCTTGTTTCCTGAGCTATCAAGATACTCTTCAGGAAGTCTGCCTGCACCTGTATGCTGAAGTATTTCCCCTATTTTTATTTCCTAACAGTAGCAAAGTTTGGGTCTCAGACTTAGGTCTGCTATACAGAGCAAGAGATAGGGATCTATTTTTGTTCTTCTATATATGCATAGCTAGTTTTCCCACCACCATTTGGTAAAGAGGCTGTCTTTTATCTAATGATGTTTCTGTCATCTTTGTCAGGAATCAGACGGCTGTAGCTATATGGGTTTGTGTCTGTGTCTTCTATTCCATCCCACTGGCTTGCAGGTCTGTTTTTATGCAGTATGAACTTCAGGATTACTTTCTCTAGTTCTGTGAAGGATATCATTGGTATTTTGATGGAGACTGCATTAAATATGTATGCCATTTTTTGGTAATATGGCCATTTTAACAATATTAAGTCTGCTATCTGTGAACATAGGAGGTCTTTCCATTTTCTAGAATCATCTTCAGTTTCTTCAGTATTCTATAATTCTCATTGCAGAGCTCTTTAACCTTCCTGGTTAAAGCTAGGCATTTTTTAAAACTATTGTGAAAGGGATTTTCCTTCCTGATTTCTTTCTCAGAAGATTCATCATTGCCATGTAGAAAAGCTATTGATTTTTATTTGTTGACTTTGTACCCTGTTACTTTGCCAAATGTATCATCCCTAGAAGCTTTTAAGTGGAAACTTCAGAGTCTTCCAAGTACAGGATCATATCATTTGTAAATAGGATAACTTGACTTCTTCTCCTAAATGTATCACTTTTATTTCTGCCTCTTGCCTAACTACTCTGGATAAAATTTCAAGTTCTATAGTGAATAGGAATGGTGAAAATGGACATCCATGTCTTGTTCCTGGTTTTAGAGGAAATGTTTTCAGTTTTTCACCATTCAGAATGATGTTGACTTTGGGTTTGTCACACATATCCTTCACTATGTTGAGATAAGTCCTTTTAAGCCCTAGTTTCTTCAGTGTTTTTAACATAAGAGTGCTGAGTTTTGTTGAAGGCTCTTGATGCATCCATTTAGGTGGACCACATAGTTGTTTTTTTCCTTGTGGTCCACCTAAATGGATGCATCAAGATAATGCATTATATTTGTTGATTTGCATATGTTGAATTGTTCTTGCATACCTGGGGTGAAACTCAACTTGAGTGTCTGTATAATCTTTTTAATATGTTCTTGAGATCAACTTCCCAATATTTTATTACATCTGTGGTTATCAATGATGTTGGCCTTGAAGTGCATTAATCTTGTTTTGGTATCAGGGTGATGGAGGTTTTCATATAAATGAGTCTGGAAATATTCTCTTCCTTTCAACTTTATGGAATAATTTGAGGAATATCGCATTAGTCCTTCTTTATACATCTGGTAGCACTCAGCTGTGAATTCACCTGGTCCTGGGCTTTTCTTCCTTGGGAGTATCTTTATTACTGCTTCAATCTCATTGCCTGTTGTTGTTCTGTTTAGGTTTTTACATCCTCTTAGTTTGGTTTTGGTAGGTCATATTTATCTAGAAATTTATCAATTTCTTCTAGATTTTTAGTTTATTGGAATATAAGATTTAAAAATCATCCCTAACAATCCTCTCAATTTTATTTCTATCTGTTGCAATATCCACATTTTTGTCTCTAATTTTATTAAATTAGGCCCCTTTCTTTTGGATAATTTGGCTAGGGATTTATCAAACTAGTTGTCTTTTTCAAAGAAGCAACTCTTTGTTTTATTGATCCTTTGTATTATTATTTTACTATTTCAGTAATTCAGCTCTAATTTTTATTATTTCTTTTCTTCTAGTAGTTTTAGAATTGGTTTGTTCTTTCCAGAGTCCTTAAGTGCATCATTTAGTTGTTCATTTGAGATCTGTGTCTCTCTCTTAATGTAGGCACTTAGAACTATAAATTTTCCTCTTAGAACTGCCCTCATTGTACCCCAGAGATTCTGGTATCCATGTCCATGTTTTATATCCATTTTCATTTGATTCTAAGAACTTCTTAATTTTTCCCTAATTTCTTCAAGGACCACTCATCACTGAAAAGTATATTGTTCAATCTGTTTATATTTGAATAGTCTCTGTAGTTTTGCTTGGTCTTGATTTCTAATTTTATTCCATCATGAAAGATTATTTCAGTTTTATCATATTTGCTAAGACATGACTTATGGCCTAATAAATGGTCAGTTTGGGAGAAAGTTCCATGAGCAACTGAAAAGAAAGTTTTATTCAACTGAAAAGAAAGTATATTCAGCTATTTGGGGATAAAATATTCTGTAGATATCTGTTAATTCTAATTGATCTGTAGTAATGTTTAAATGTGATATCTCTTTGTTGATTTTGTGTCTGTATGATCTGTCTACTGGTAAAAGTGGTGTATTGAAGTCCCCACTATAATTGTAGAGTTTATCAGTCCCTTCATAGAAAGTAAAGTTTCTTTTGTAAAATTAGATGCACTGACAATAGTTATATCTCCTTATTGTATTCTTTCTTTAACCAATACTAAATGGCCCACTTTGTCTCTTTTGACTAATTTTGGTTAGAAGTCTGCTTTGTCTGATATCAAAGTGGCTACTCCTGCTTGCTTTCAGAATCCATTTGCATGGAATGTAATTTTCCATCCTTTCACTTTTAGTTTATGAATGTCTTTGCCTGTGAGGTGAGTTTCTTGGAGACAACATGCAATTGGAACTTATTTTTTAATCCAATACACTAGTCCATGTCTTTTAATTGGATACTTAAGACTATTTACATTCTGCATTATATAGAGAGGTATTGATTAAATTGTTTATCCGGTATTTCATCTACTTTGATATCTTCAGAGTCAATTGCTGGTGAATTATGCATCTGTCATTGATTTATTTCTAACATATAACTTGTTATTAACTATCATTTACTTATCTGCTATTCTCATGAGATTAATGTTATATCTGGTTCAGTGCTATCTATAGTTGTTGCTGTTTTTAATCTCTGGCCCAATCACTCCTGTTGGGTTCATTAGTGTTGCAGATGTTATCATTGGCACCTGATATTTACTTTAATGCTGCATGTTATTCACTGGTATTCATTGTTGCTGTGTTATATTCTCTTTTCTATGAGATGCTTGGGGACATATCATGACACTTCAAGTTCATGGGGTAAATTCTCTGATGATGAGCTACAACCCCAACCCAGTTAAGAGACAAATGACCTTGTTCATACACAACCAAGTTCCACTCAAATTTCAGCAATACATTAACACAAAGAATAAGGGAGAGAAAAACACCAACACAATGACCAGGCCTCAAGTAGAAATAGATTGGGGGTGGGATCTGAAGGCCTGTTTATGGACATCTGCTCCTATAGCAATAGCACAGAAAAATAACATGAGGACTCTACCTGTAATCCCAGCAGCTGGAGAGGCTGAGGCAGGATGATCTTGAGTTCAAAGCCAGCCTCAGGATATGAAAAACTTTGCTCTATATATGTAATAAGAATTATAATGCCTTCTGCTGTTATATATAAATTTTAAAATATTACATTAAAAAAGTTACTCTTATACCCACTTGGACCATACAAAGTTGACAAGACTAAAGGAGTAATTGCAGAGAGTGTTCCCCCAATACACTGAGGTCTAAACACAACTCTGTGTTCCCATTCTTGTGACAACTACAGAGAAAGTGAGATCCTCAATTTCTGACACAGAAATACTGTAAATGTACATTAGTCACTGCCAAATAACTAAAAGGAAAATTGTACTATGAAACCCACTTGGAAATATATTCAATAATTCACAACAACTTTATATCCCTGGGAAAATCAGCAAAAGAAAGCCATGCACAAAAAAAAAAAAAAAAAAAAAAAAAAAAAAAAAACCCTCACATAAGAGCAGAAGAGAAATCCAACCTAACAGATAACACAAATCCTAACTTGGGAATTCAATAAATATGAAAAATAAGATGACAAGACACTTCCTAAGGTTCATAATTCACCAACAACTGACTCCAAGGATATCAAAGTAGATGAAATAAATAATTCAAAAGAATGATTCTAAAAAAGACCAATGGATGATTCCAAGAGAACACAGAAAATCAACTGAATGAATTCAGAAAAAAAATACAGAATATGAATGAAAAAATCAATAAAGAGATAAAGTTATTCAAAAAGCACCAAACAAAATCAAAAGCACAATAAGGAAAATTTAAAAAAAAAATCTTAGTTGAAAGCTCATCATTAGACTAGATCAAACAAAAGACAGAATTGCAGGATTAGAAGACAAGCTAGTTGAACTTGGAATATTCTGACAGTAATAAATATAAAAAGTAAGGAACTATGCACAATAATATAAAAGAACTCTGTGACAACACTAAGAGACCTAACGTAAGAATCACAGGTCTTAGCCAGGCTTGGTGGTACACACCTATAATCCCAGCAGCTGGGGAGGCTGAGGCAGGAAGATCTTGAGTTCAAAGCCAGCCTCAGGATATGAAAAATTGTGCTCTATATATGTAATAACAATTATAATGCATTCTGCTGTCATATATAAATTTAAAAATTTTACATTAAAAAAAAGCCAGCCCCAGCAAAAGTGAGGTGTTAAGCACTCAGCAAGATCCTGTCTTTAAATAAAATACCAAATAGGGCTGGGGATGTGGCTTAGTGGTTGAGTGCCCCTGAATTCAATCCCTAGTACACACAAACACATTAAAAAAAAAATCATAGGTTTTGAGGAAGGAGAAAAAGTATAGGCTAATGGTATAGAAAACCTATTAGTAAAATCATCACAGAAAAATTCCCAAACCTTATGAAACAGGTGGACATTCAGATACTGAAGGTATTTGAGCCCCAAATACACAGAACCAGAAAAGAACTTCTCCATAATATATTATAGTTAAAATGCAAAAAATCCAGAATAAAGAATTTTTTAAAGCTGCAAGAAAGAAATGCTGAGTCACTTTAAAAGGCAAACCAATTAGAATAACAGCAGATTTCTCACCAGAAACTCCAAAAGGCCAGAAAGACTTGGAACAATGTATTTCAAGCCCTGATAGAAAATAACTGGCAAGATTGCTATATCCATCAAAACTGTAGTTCAGAATCAATGAGGAAATAAAAACCTTCCAAGATAAACAAAATCTAAAGGAACTCATGGTCATTAAGGCAGTATTACAGCAGATATTCAAAATCCTACAAAAAGAAGATTAAAAACAACCAATAAGGTGTGGATAAAAGCTTATAAGCCAGTATTATACCATGTTTGCATAGTTACAGCAGGATCTAACAAAACTAAAAATCAAAACTATTTTAATTTCTTGAATTTATGGCTTACCATCAAACTGCTTGGTGGCTTCACAAATACAAATACTTAACATAATAATGTTGCCCTGATTAGAAAATCAGTCCTAAGTCTATTTGGAATCTGTGACACATTTAACACTTTTTCAGTACAGGGAACGAATTTAGGGTTTCACATTTGCTAATCAAGTGCTCTACCACTGAGCTACATCCCCAGTACTTTGTATTTATTTTCGAGACAAGATCTCACTAAGTTGCCCAGAGAGGTCTTGAATTTGCAATCCTCCTGCCTAAGCCTCCCTAATGGCTGGGATTACAGGTGTGCATCACTGTGCCCAGCTAATTTACAATATTCTCGATACAACTCCCCACTCTCTTCTGAGAATATTGAGTCCTGCATGGAACTATAGCCCTAGACAATTCAGAGAAGCAAAATCTGACTCGTTGCTCACATCACGTAACCAGGCCCTTTGATATCTTTTTTTTTTCTTCAAGTTTGTAATAATGCTGTGACTACTGCTGTTCACAAATATTTTATTTATAAAATCTATCTTCCCCTAGGGCTAGCACAGAGGATCTACAAGATGAAGGCTAGTCTATAAATTCCATTCACTCTAGGACACTGAGTTCTTTCTCAAACATCAATCGCTGAGCTGGGAGTTTAGACAGAGTAAACTAGCTGTGCTTCCCAATTGCGATATAGAAAGCAAAGCATCTCTTTGCAAATAGACTTTCCTGGTGCGGCTTTCCTTACACAAAAAGAGGACTCCATTGTGAGGTAACAGTGTTCTTCCTACTGCTACAGCCCAGTATTGAAGGCAAAAGAAGACAAAATGTTTTTTTAAAGCTCATGGCCATCTTTAGATTAACATTTGAATACTCAATCTTACACAATATATTTAAAACTTTAAATAATGAACCTTACATGATATACTTGAGTAGTCTTTGTGTACTTCACACTGTTGACCCTTCTCTATGCTCTTACATAAAGTTTTGAAGCCATTAGTCCAGCACAGGAGTCATTTGGCGTAAGCAGAAAGGCACATCATTGTGTCTCAGAGGACCTGAAATTTCAGAAGACACCAAGGTCACTCCTGTCAGCTACAGTTTAGGCAAACTTCTGCCTCTGGAATACTAAGCTTGGCTCAGTCAATAGCTAAAGAGTCTAACCTCAAGTTTAGATGTTAGCTAAACTTTAATACCGGAACAGGAAGAAAAAGGCAGCATTCATTTCCTCTTTATTGCCCAGCCAAGATCCCATGCTGCCATCCACAGAGGATGCTGCCATGGCTAACCAACCGGACGGGCCAGTCCCAGCTCCGTGCCTGCACGCTCTCTACCCTCCTGCCTGCATTTCACTCTCCCCTCCTGCTTCCAGGGGGCTGTGGTCCTCACCAACAAATCTCTTCTGCTTTCTCTCAGTTGGCTCAGATCACACTTGTGTCATCCGGAAGCCCCGGGCCCTTTTCCCGCTAGATCCTTGTCTCATTGCTGCTTAACCTTTTCGTCCATCAACTTCTGGACGCCTCTCAAGTCTGCCAGTGTCTTTCTCAGACCCTTTGTCCAATAGCCCCAACTGTGACCTGATGTGCGTTTGATCAAAATGAGGGGGGGTTGTGTAATACCCCTACCAGGCATCTGCTGGGTGTTGATGGTAGCATCATTTGCTCTCTGCATATTGGTTAAGTGGCGATGAATGACAAATGGTAGGAAGTCCTCTCCACTTTATTCTTCAGTTTGCATTTTTTTCATTCCTAAGATATTATAGAGTAAGAGAACCACTCCATCTCCCCTTCTCTAACATAGCCGTACAGCCATATAAACACCTTTCATTCTTCAGACATGACTTGAACACCAACTAGGAGCCAGACACTTTCCAGACCCCAGAAATGTAAAATGAATAAAAGACAATCCGCAACCTCAAAGAAATGAGCAGATGACAACGTACTTTGATAGCTGGGGACAGAGGCTTATACAGCTCCCATAGACAAAGAGCTATCACCCCTCTTGCTTATGGAGATATCTGCTGTGACTCCACACCATGCTGAGGGGGTAATTCGGGAACTGGGAAGCTCAGTTTCAGACTGGAACATACAGGAGAAGAAGACTTGGAAGACTGTAGAAACCCACCACATGAACCTCCTTTTATCCTGGAAGATCTGTATCTGTGGAACCCTTACCTTCTGTCAGTGCACCTCTTCACCTGTTCACTCCCCACCTCTCTCTTCCTTTCTTTTCCTTCCTTTCTCTTCTCTTATTTCATTCTCTCCTGTTTGTTTTCCTCTCTCTCTTCCCCCATTGTCCCTCTATCATACACACACACATCCTAAACACACTTTTCTGCAAGGAAGACATCTAATAAAAAGCCTCTTGCATTCAGAGTAGTTGATGAACAACGAGATATTGCAGTATTACCTACACAGACCAGGATTGTTTCAGGGATGCCAAAACTCCTTCTGTTCCCCCTCCACCTCCCTCTTGAACCATTCTAGCACTGACCCTCTTCCTCCCTGATAAATCAAGTCTGGGCACCTTAGGGGCACTGACATTTGCTCCTTATGGTGAATGAAGTCTTCAAATATTCCAACGACAGGACTCACCCATTTCCTTGGTGAGCTGCTCCTGCGAGGGAAGCTCTCGTTGCCTAGTTCACAGATATTTCCCTGTAATCTGTCTCAGGTATAAAAGGACCCACACTCTGCAGATGCGGTAGTTCAGTAACGGTGCTGTATTGGGGGACAGTGTCAGTGAAACTCTTTTCTAATTTCAAGTGCTACACAAATTTTGGTCTTTCAAAGATTGAGCAGCAAAGTTTCCAGTGGAAGGGAATCAAAGCCTGTATAATAATCTCCACACTGGGGGGCATCCCCCACACACACACTTGAAATAGCCCATAAAGATAGATGAGTGTTATTGGATGAAATATTTCTTTGGGTGCAATAAAACTGAAAGGTGTCTTTTACTCCATGCTTTGTTGCCTTTAAAACATGAAATGGAAAGAAATAACCAAGAAAAAGCTAGCGGCACAGCCCATTCGCTTTGGAACTCTCTAAACCATCCACTCTAATTCAACCTGACATCGCTAATTTTGGCATTAGAGTTTGAAATGAAAATCAATATCTGTTTTGAGCTTGGAAACAGAGTGACTGTACCCGGGGTAGAGCATAGCCAGGCACTTATTTTCAGTGGTCTGTAATTGAGGGAACAGAAATTTTCCAATTCAGAGCATTTGAAACACTAATTCAGATGAAATCTCGCTGTCTTCCTGAAATTAATTACGTACCACTCCCTCCGGAGGCCAATTGTAAAATCATTTTCAAGGTCTCTCATGTGTTTGCTTTTTTAGAAAACCTGTGTTCCTGGGAACATTATTTTCCACATGAGATTTAGAGATCCTGCTTGGCCCTTCCTACTGGGGAAAGGGTCCCTGACTAATGTCGGTGGAGAGAGAAGGGCTCAGGGCCTAAAGACTGATGCCTCTTGTGATGCCAGGCTAGAGTTGGCTAAGGCTTGTGCTGGAAGAGTCCTGTCTGGGGAATTTGCTTTCCACTGTGTTTTAAGTGTTCTTAGTTTGTTTTGTATTTCCATTAAAATGTCTTTGGAAAAGAAAAATCGACCCTTGAAAGATGTTTTACAGATGTAGCCTTATCTAATGTAACCTGTCATTCTAGTACTGAGATCAAGTGCGTGTTCATTAAAACAGGAAAGAAAAGGGGAAAAGAAAGAGAAGGGGAGGGAGGGGAGGGGAAGGGAGGAGGAGGAGAGGGGAAGGAGGGAGGAGGGGAGGGGAAGGGGAGAAGGGAGGAAGGAAAAAAGGGGAAGGAGGAGGGACAAGGGAGCTAGGGAAGAAGGAAGATCAGCTCACACTGCATAAAATTCTCTCTCAGTGTTTTGAAGCGCTTGTTTTGCTTTTCATTGTTATATATATTTACTACAAAAACTGATAGCTATACTATGCCAATCTAAAGAAAGCAAGCAGTTTGCCCTCACAGAGAGAGAGAAGGGGGCTTCTCACCCACCCCCACTGTTCTTTAGCACCCCCAGCAGTATGGTTCTCTTTTCATTGATTCATGACAGTAGGGTATGATTCAACATGTTTATACACACATGGGATACATCTTATTCTAATTAAGATCCCAGTCTTGTGGATGATGTACATGTGGTGTATTCATATGAACCTAGGAAAGTTATGTCAGGTTCATTCTACTGTCCTTCCTATTTCTACCCCCCTTTCCTTCATTTCCTTTTTTCTAATCCAACAAACTTCTATTCTCCACGGCCCTCCTTATTGTATGTTATAGCATCCACCTATCAGAGAGAACACTCAGCCTTTGGTTTTTTTTTGTTTGTTTGGTTTGGTTTGGTTTTGATTGGCTGATTTCACTTAGCATCCTTAGCATCGAATTCTCCAGTTCCATCCCTTTACCAGAAAATAAAGTCATTCTTTTTATGGGTGAGTAATATTCCATTGTGTATTTATATCACATTTTCTTTATCCATTCATCTGTTGAAGGGCACCTAGGTTGGTTCCATTGCTTAGCTATTGTGAATTGAGCTGCTATAAACATTGATGTGACTATGTTACTGTGGTATGCTGATCTTAATTCCTTTGCATATATACCAAGGAGTGGTATATAACAGGTCAAATGGTGGTTCCACTCCTAGTTTTTTGAGAAATCTCCATGCCGCTTTCCAGAGTCGTTGCACCAATTTGCAGTCCCAGCAATGAATGCGTCAATCCAGTCCTCTTGCTACTCCAAATATGCCAAAAAGAAATTTCTGGGGTTAGATTGTAACAGAGTCTTGTGTCACATGCATGTATCTGCTCATAACCTGGAAGTCAGATTTTGACCAGCCAAGAATGATGTGTCCAATAATGCCCTACAACATAAGGATTACCCCCAGAACCCTCACTGGGCTTTCTAGCCCCTCAAAGGAGAGATAGATTGACTAAATAGCCTTAATTTCTTGGCATTTTCCAAAATAAATATGACATATAGTGTTTTTCACTAATAGGATGGGAACAACAACTTGGTACCTTCTAGATTCTCAGATACCCTAATCAGAGTTTGGACAAAAAAAAAAAAAAAACATAAGTGGGGAGAGAAGACTCAGAGGAGAAGTGAGGGCTCATTCAGCAAATGTAATACACAAAATGCCAACTCTGGGGTCAGGTCACCTAGGCTTATGTCACAGCCCCAGCTGTTACCAACTATTTTAGATTTTGAGCACTCTGCACAATCCTTTGTAATATCCTGATGAGTTAAATGAGATAATGCATGCAGGCCCACCACGTTCCCAGAATGCTGACTTCTATTTCTACAGAGGTCTCTGAGCTAAAGGAACTAGCCACCTAGCACAAGCTGATAAGTTCTAAAATCAAGGTTTGTAACTGCTATAAAGAACAAAGGGGAATCACCTAACTTAGGAGAGCTTTCCAGAGGAGATGCTTACCACTTGTACTGAAAGCTGAGTAGGAATTCTTCTGGTAGCTGGAAGGGAAAGATGAACAGGAAAGGCACAGGCTAATGAGAAACCACACTGTGTTTAAGACCACAGATTGAACAGGCAGCTAGAACGTGCTGGGGGTATGGCTGCAACTTACAGGAATGTACAAATGTAAGATGCTGGGAGCCATTAGCCAAGTAGGTATGACAATTTCCTTGCCAGCGTACCCCATGTTGCAGTGACATTGAATGTAGGTGACCTTGCTCAAGGACCAAGGCGGATTAGGGTGTTCCCGGTTTAAGATAATCGTGTTTAGGGCGTTCCCAGTTTAGGTTCCAGGTTTAAGGTTTAAGATTATTCCTGCTGGGAATAGGGCGTATCCTGCTGCCTGAGTTCCCCTTGAGTTCTCACGGGATTCAGACAGTATATTTTGGGAGACAGAAGCCCAGTGGAGGTGGATTTGGGCAGAGAACATGGATTTGGGCAGAGAACGTGGATTTCCCCAGAACGTGATTGTAGACGGCTGGTGTGAGTTCGGGAATAAAGAGTTGCTGTTTGAATCTACAAGCTGTGTGGTGGCTCGTGATTGTGTGCCCAGCCAGACTGCGGCATTTGTGCCCAGCCAGACTGTGGCAGTAACTCTGGGACAACAAGGAGGATGGACTGGAAATAGAGAGAGACAGGAGCAAGGAGCCCAGTGATGAGGCTATTGTACTGATCCAGAGGACAAACGATGACCTGAATAGGCAACTCAGAAGGAATGAAAAAAGGAGAAGGGAGAAATAAGCAATAAGCCCTTCAGTTCTTATTCTAGAATAAAAGTACTTCCATATAGTTATATGGGAGTTTCACACCTTGCATCTAAAATATTATTACTTAGGTGTCGGGTCTTTGCACTAGAATGGCCAGGTTCTTTCATTTTCAGGGCAGAATAAGGCCCATACTACCAACTGACATTTCTCCACCAGAAGGATCAATTCAGACTTCAAATCTAATTAGGATGGTTTAATGTCCAATTTAAATTTTCCCTAATGATTTTTAAGTATGGTACTTTGAATACTCATCTCAAAAAACCAAAACAAAACAAAACAAAAAAGAAATGAAATGAAGACTTTGTGTCCATCACATTTACTTATTCACATATTCAGTGTTTCATCAGATACCACTTCTGCCTGAGCCAGGTCCTGGGACAACTGTGGGCAAACAAACAGCATAATTGAAGATCCTCATCAATCCATTCTCAGTCTTCTATTTTCTGTGCTAACAGGCCAATTCTTTTAGTTTCTTCAACATACTTTTTGTTACTCTGAGCTACAACAAAGTGTGACCATGATGATGGTTCCATACGCCCTAAACAAGGGCATGTTTCTCCCAAGCCAGTGAAATGTAGTTTGCATTTATCATCATTTTCTCTATTGTGTCATTAAGTGTAGGCTGGATTGCAGTGATAAAAAGATGCAAGCATGCATTAGCTCCATGCAAGAGATTTGCTCCCTATTTAATAAGATAGAGAGATTCCAGGTCAGCATGTGGAATCTCTGCTCATCATAGTCATTCAAACATCCTAGATCCTTCCATCTTGCATCTCCCTCATCCCCTTGGGCTCATGATCGTCTGCATCCAACCAGCTCAGAGAAAACACTTGGAAGACTTTTTATAACCCAAGGCCTGTAGAGGT
Source organism: Marmota marmota marmota (assembly GCF_001458135.2). Classification (NCBI taxonomy): domain Eukaryota; kingdom Metazoa; phylum Chordata; class Mammalia; order Rodentia; family Sciuridae; genus Marmota; species Marmota marmota. The sequence goes on along the minus strand of NW_026000057.1, from coordinate 4,852,711 downwards.
ACCATCACCCTTATTAACATTTTTTTCAGAGACAACAATCTTAGCCATATCTAGCTGCAAAGGATGGCTGGGAGCAATCTCCACCACAACTACTGTCACTGCCATCCATACAGCAAGGGGAAGAGGGCAGAGGTGCACCATGTTTATCCATCAAAAATGAAAAAACAGGGCTGGGGATGTGGCTCAAGCGGTAGCACGCTCGCCTGGCATGCGTGCGGCCCGGGTTCGATCCTCAGCACCACATACAAACAAAGATGTTGTGTCCGTATTTTTTATAAATATTAAAAAAAAATTCTCTCTCTCTCTCTCTCTCTCTCTCTCTCTCTCTCTCTCCCTCTCTCACTCTCTCTTTAAAAAAAAAAGAAAAAGAAAAAACAGAAATATGCAAACACAAAAACCCATGCAAATTTTTCTTAATGAAATATCAGAGCCAATTACTCTTCACTCCAAAGGTCCAAACAAACTCCCATAGCCTTTTTCTAGACAAAACTGAAAATGATACATAAATGTTTACTGAGTACTTACTCTACATAAAGCCTTGTGTTAAGAATTGGAGCTGAGGGTAAGGGTGGGTGGTGGATGCAAATTTGGATCTTCAATTCCAGGACTCTGTAGTCACCATTTGGAAGAAAACCATACATACAAATAACCAGCATATAAGGTAGAATGTAATAAATGCTACAGAAGAAAGTGTTACAGGAGTTCCAAGGGGCAGAAAGATCACCTTCAGTTGGAGGCATATGGAATGACATCGTGGTGGAGGTGCCTGCAGCAGTTTGGATCTTAAGAGCCCCCTAAGCAGGGTGCTGTGGTGCACACTTATAATCCCAGCAGCTCAGGAGGCCAAAGCAGGAGATCGTGAGTTCAGAGTCAGCCTCAGAAACTTAGCGAGGCCCTGAGTAACTCAGTGAGACCCTGTCTCTTGTAATGTTTTGAACAACCCACAATAAAAAATTAAAAAAAAATAAAACATTTTTGAATTGAAAAAAAAAAGTGAAATAAACTAGAAAGACAAATACTGCAAGATCCCATTTATATATATATAATCTAAAAACATGTTGCAATCATAGAAATGGCAAAATGGTGGTTTTCAGGGTCTAAAGGTGAAGGAAGGATTAGGGAGATGTTGAAGAAAGGAGACAAATTTCGAGTTAGACAGAAGTAATAAGATCAGGAGATCTGATGATTATAATTAATAAAAATGCATTTTGGGGCTTGGGATGTAGCTCAATGGTAGAGCTCATACCTAGCATGCACAAGTCCGTGGCACAGTTTAAAAAAAAAAAAAAGAAAGAAAGCATTGTATACTTGAAATTTGCTTAGAAAGTAGATTTTAAATGTTCACATCACAAAAAAAAGGAGAATATGTGAAGTAACAGATAATTAGCTTGATTTAGTCTTTCCACGTGTATGCATATATCAAACCATCATGTTGTACACCATAAATGTACAAAATTTTGTCGATAAAAACAATTTTTAAAGTTAAAAAAAAAAAAACACAAAATAGGGCTGGGGATGTGGCTCAGTGGCTGAGTGCCTCTGAGTTCAATTACCAGTACCCAAAGAAAAAAGCCCCCTAAAGGCCCATGTGGTAAAGATCTGCTCCCCCAGTCTGGTGCTCCTGGGAGATATTGGAGCCTTTGGGAGGTGGGGCCTAAGTCTTCAGGTCACTGGGAACATCTCTTCCAAGGGGACAGAGCAACCACGTCCCCTCCCTTCCTCTCCCTCTCTTCTCTTCACTCCCTGTCCATGAGGTGAGTGTTTGCTCTGCCATGTGCTCTTACCACTGTGAACTGCCACGTACCAACAGCAATGAGACCACGGACTGGAACCTCCAAGTCTACAAGCCAAATAAACCTCTTCTCCGTGTGAGTGGATTTCTCGAAGGTGTTGCCATAGTGACAGAAAACTGACCAACTCAGGCTATTTGAACAAAGCCTTAAAGGGCACGTGGCCACATGCAGGTCATCAGAGGAAAGAGCGCAAGCAAAGGCATAAAAGCAGCAAAACTTGAGGTGTGCCTGAGGTTTAGGGAGTGATACAACATCAAAAAGAGCATTGCTTTAAACTTCTGTGGAGATAGATGGTAGACTTAATGTGGATTGATGTAATAAATACAAACAATATCAGAAAGTCTGCAAAGCTCCAAATGATTTATTTTGTAGTATTAATCTTGAAAGAATAGCATTTCAAAGAGCAGTACGCTCACATTGAAGCACACCCCATTCATACAGCAAAACAGCAAAACAAATGATTACAATTGTTTAAATGTGTGCCTACTATGTGCAAAGCGAAAGGCTGAAAAGCCATTGCTTGGACTTCAATGGATAACACTGAGATCATTTTCCACTTATTAAACTCTATGTTGGGTTAAAGGGCTTTGGTGTCTAAAATTTCCCCTAGTGACTTCCAGTTTCTGGGATTTTTACTGACATCTAATCTTAGAATGTATTTCTTTTTGTTCTCAGTTAAAGCAGAAAGTCATGTTCTATAACATTCAATATATACGACTATTTTTGTTGAATCCTCATGTTTCTTTAGTTTTTTTTATTTGTTTCACTCTATAATGTAAATGAGCAGTTTATATAATCTAGTTATTTATCCAATATAGACACAGACTTTAAATCTTCTTGGAAATTCATATTTATTTCCTATAAATCTGTAAAAGTGAAAGCTATATATTATATTTTCTAGACAAACATAAAAATAAAAATTGGCAGCTAAAAGTGTGATTGGAATTCTTAATTATAAATAAATTCAGTAATAGAGAAAAAATAGGGACTTTAAAAAAAAAAAAAAAAAACTGACCAGTCATTTCACTCAGATAAACTGGAATTCAAAAGAATTATAGCTGTTTGTTGGCCAAGAGTCTAAAATTTCTTCTTTAGTTATCTAACATTTTCATTTGTTGGAAAAGAAGAATTGATTTAGTATTTTCTCTTTAAAAAGATGAGAAAACATTTCAAATCACTGTTGCTATTCTGGCTGCAATTGAAGATTCTCATGAATATTAATATCAGACTTTAAAAACATCATGCAGATGTGGTAAAGGGGGTCCCCATGGTCTCGCAGACAAAAGTAGATGCCCAGGTTACACCAGAAAGATGTCATGTTCACATGCTAATAACAGCCCAGCTTGTTTCAATATTTATCTGAAAATCATCATGTACTAGTACTATTTCCTCAAGCCCTCATTTGAGTTTTGAAAAAAGCCACTCGGGCAGACATTCTTGGTAGGCACATGTCACTCCTAGGATGAAAGCCAGTGGATTTTATATGATAGGTCACCCTATCTACAGCCACGTAGCACATTAACAGAAAGCAGGATGAATATGCAGAATTCTATTTAAATAATACTGATAATATTTTCAAACGTGATTCTTAAAGTCTGGTTAGAGTTAACCTACTGTATTTCCAAGGAAAACAAGTTTGAAATTAGGTCTGTGACTGCCATTATTTTACACAAGCCCATGAATGTTTTTTAATTGTGATGTTTATCATACTTACAGAAATGCATAAAATATATATATCAAGTATTAATCAAAAGATGATGTTGAATTCCACAGCATGTGAAATCCAGACTAATCAGAATGTAGGCTCACCATTAGCTTTACCCTCACCATCCGCCTGAAACTATCAGGAGAAATTTCACTGTTTATAGCAATAATGAAAAAGAATCCAAATAAACAATAAGGATTTTATGGTTCCCTGGGTATAAAATTAATTTATAAAGAGTGATACTGTTCTAGCTTCTGCTTATAGAATTCTTGAAAGGGTTTGAATCCCACCCTTACAACAACAACAAAACTTTTCTTGAACCCATAAGATATCTGAGATCTCAGAGTAACCAACCAAACTCCATGACTCAAAAGGGAAAATAATAACATACCTTTATAAAAATAAAACATTGCTGCATAACAAAAGACGCCAAAAACAAGTATAAAAGATTAATAATGAACTTGGGGAAAAAATATCTGCAAATGTCACCAAGAAATCATCTCTATGTAAAGATCTCATAGATCAATTAGCCACAAAAAAAATCCAATCACAAAGGAAAAGGGCATGAAGAGTTAACTGAAGATTAAATTTTATCGTGGAAAAATGCTGAACTATATTCATGAAAAGACAAATGGAAATTAAGAGGAGGAAGCAATTTTTCAACTATCAGATCTGCAAAACTTTGTTAATGCAGTATGATGGCAAATAGGAGGACCTTCCCGGCATGATTGGGAGAAGACTAGACAGAGCCTGTAGGCACAGAAGTTTGGTAACATTCAAGTACACAAAATTTTGACACAGTAATTCTGAGCTTCCCCAACAGATAAACTAATGCATTAATTCACCCACCAACTCTTTCCTCACCACATGCCAGACATTGCCCAAGGCACTGGGTTACTGCAACAGAGAAAATAAAGTCCCTTCCCTTCCGTTATACAGCTTTTTCTTTAGAGGGGATCTAGACAGCTATGTAAAAGTAAAATGTGCTATTAAAAAAATAATAAAATAAACACTACACATTGGTAGGGAGTGATGGAGTGAGGAACTGTTTTAAGTAGAACAGAAAGGGAAGACCTTTCAGAGAAAGTATCATTCCAGGAGAGACTCGGATGACGTGAGGGAGCAAACCATAAGGACACCTGGGGAACTGGGCACAGAGATGCTCACCTGTAATTCTAGAGGCTAAAGCAAGAGGACTGCTGCCGAAGTCTGGCTGGGCACAAATGCCGCAGTCTGGCTGGGCACACAATCACGAGCCACCACACAGCTTGTAGATTCAAACAGCAACTCTTTATTCCCGAACTCACACCACCCGTCTACAATCACGTTCTGGGGAAATCCACGTTCTCTGCCCAAATCCACCTCCACTGGGCTTCTGTCTCCCAAAAAATACTGTCTGAATCCAGTGAGAACTCAAGGGGAACTCAGGCAGCAGGATACGCCCTATTCCCAGCAGGAATAATCTTAAACCTTAAACCTGGAACCTAAACTGGGAACGCCCTAAACCCGATTATCCTAAACCGGGAACACCCTAATCCGCCCTGGTCCTTGAGCAAGGTCACCTACATGCAATGTCACTGCAAAATGTCCTATTTCCATGAGTCCTTCCACTAAGCAACATGGGGTACGCTGGCAAGGAAATTGTCATACCTACTTGGCTAATGGCTCCCAGCAGACTGCAAGTTGGAGGCCTGCCTCAGCAGCTAAGCAGGACCCTGTCTCAAAATTTAAAATAATAATAAAAAGAACTGGGGAAGTAGCTCAGTGGTAAAGTGCCCCTGGGTTCAAGCCCCAGTACCAAAATAAATAAATAAATAAATAACATCTGTTAAACAGATGGACAAGCAAATTCAAAAGCTTTACTTAAGGACAAGAATCAATTTACAGCATTATGATAAGAGAAGAGTGCAGAACGACTTAAATCTTCAACAGGACATTTCGCAACTAATTGGATGATGGTACATCTGTACGTGGACTGTCCTTCCACTGTTCCCCATGAATGAAGCAACTCTCCCTATGCACCAAAAGAAAGTGAGAAGACACAATTGGCAGTTTCTCACAGAACTGTGCCTACTGTTACTAGGTGATGCAGCAATCACACTCCTAGCTATTTACCCAGTGATATTTGTAACAGCTTTATTCATAATTACCAAAAGTTGGAAGCAACTAACCTGCTTGGGTTAAAAAACAACAAAAAAAAAAAAAAAAAAAAAAAAAAAAAAACCTGTGCTATATCCAGACAATGGAATATTATTTAGCACTAAAAAGAAATAAGCTCTCAAGTTATAAAAAGACATGGAGGAGACTTGAGTCCTATTGCTAAAGAAAAGCCAGGCTGACAAGGCTACATGCTGTATGAGTCCAGTTACAGGACATTCTGGAAAAGCAAAACTACAGAAATGAGTATATTTTTTAAAAACCTGTGATTTTCAAGGATTTCAGGAGAAAAGGGGATGAATTAGGAGAGCCTAGTGGATTTTTAGGGCTGGGAAACTATTCTATATGATACTATAATTCTTAACATATGTCATTATGTATTTATCAAAACCCAAAGAATGTACAGCCCCAAGAGTGAACCCTAATGTGGACTGTGGGCTTCGGGTGATAATACCGTGTCAATGTAGGTCCGTGGATTGTAACAAACCTACCACTCCGGAGGGCGATAGCATAGAATGGCTGTGTGAGGAAAGGGATACAAGGATCTCTGTACTTTCTGCTCAGTTTTGTTGTAGAACTAAAACTGCTCTCAAAACTAAAGTCAATTATACAAAAGAGAGAATGATATCCAATATATACTACTACTTTAAAAAGTACAGAAATATGTGCACAGTATGGCGACCCTTTGGACAAATGTAAAACATAAACATGTATCACATACTTACGTAAGAATACAGATCCCTTATTCCTTTCACAATTGCCTAGATGGTTCTGAAAGAAGATCCAAGGAATGGCAACCATTCTCTGCCAACAGGAGAGAAGAAATGAGAAGCTGAAGATGGAGGGTTCCAGACTTTTCACTGTCCATCCTTTAAAAAAAAATAACTGTACCATGTGCATATGTCATCTATTCAAAAGAATAATTAACTTTTAAAGTCAGGAATGTGATCTGCAGGGAATAATTACAGAATTCTTTTATTTACTCTTTCACAAAGGCTTTAACAAAGATCTTCTATAATATGTCAATGTATAAGGACAACTCTATTGTTTCATTTTGTTTTGTTTTGTTTTGTTTTGTTTTGTAGTACCAGGGATTGAACCCAGAGGCATTTAACCACAGAGCTATGTCCCCAGCCCTTTTTTATATTTTAAGAGACAGGGTCTCATTGAGTTACTTAGGGCCTCTCTAAGTTGTTGAGGCTGGCTTTGAACTTATGATCCTCCTACCTCAGCCTCCAGAGCCACTGGGATTACAAGCATGCACAACCTCATTAGGCCACTTTCCACAGTTTTAACCCTTTACCGTGTGACATGGTTTATATTTTATGGTTTGGAAAAAGTGGTCCCATAGAGCCATCTGTGATATGCTTAAATGTTGTTCTTTTTAACATCATTGCAAATCTGATGTTTGCAAACTATCTTAATGAAAAATACTTTTCAACCCTGAACAAGATAGCAAAGGCCAAAAAGCAAAGGATGAGTTGATGACAACACTCAAACAAGAAAACAGGTTAGCTCCAGTGAGAGGGAGAACAGAGCGGCACATGTGAGGGCAGAGACTGTGTTGGGGAACGGTTTTCACCTGGCTGGTTTCCATGTGTGGATATATCAAGGGTTCCATTCAAGCTGGTATGTCATCTACTTGACTTCTCCAACATGTGGGATGAACTGCCCTGCCGTGTGGAAGCAAATCAACACAACTTTAACCTACATAGAGAATTTGCTTTTTATTTCCAGTTTCTTAGATTAGAAGACAGTTAAGAATGATGCAGAATATCACCTTGATGAGAGGTGACAGTGTGAAAAAAATATATATATATATATAATATATATTATATATATTATAGAATGGCTGTGTGTGGGACAAGGGAGATATATATATATATATATATATATATATATATATATATATATATATATATATATAGAGAGAGAGAGAGAGAGAGAGAGAGAGAGAGAGAGAGAGAGAGAATGGACTTTTCAATGAAAAGACTTCCTAAATTTTTCTTCATCTTAAATCATTTATGTGAGATTAGCCATAAAGTTGTATTTTTCCAGGAACTTATATCACTAAGTATTGCTGTAATCCCATCCATGAAAGTAGAATTTATACAATGCCTTTCTATACAAAATGTTTGATTTTAAGATACAACACTTCTTTCCCCCCTGAACCATAATACAATAGAACCTAAAAAGGTAAGGTTGGGAGAAGCAGATTATTTTTGTAGTAAGAATAAACAATCTTCCAATGCCAGTGTTTCTTTTCTCTTCTCCCCCTGTGCTCAGGAGTGCTCTAGTAACTGTATGGGGAAGGGTGGACTTGAGATCTCTTACCTCTTGAAACAACTGCATCTGGCTTATTTCACTTAGCATGATGTCCATCCTGGTCCATCCACTTACCAGCAAATGCCATCATTTCATTCTCCTTTGTGGCTGAGTAAATCTCCATTGTGTATATAAATTTTTTTTTAAATATTTTTGGTTGTAAATGTTATTGATTTGTTTGTTGTTAAATATTTTGGGTTGTAAATGTTATTTATTTGTTTGTTGCTCTACCACCAAGCCACAACCCCAGCCCTATAAATGTTTTCTCTCATTTGAAAGCTAGAGGGGAAATGAATGGGAAATCAGAAAATAGAAGGGGGAGATCAGTGGAGAAGAGGAAGGAGATTGAGGGGGAGGGAGGAGGGTCAGGAAAGGGAGGAACAGAAGAATGAAATTGACCAGATTATGCTATGTGCACAGATGAACATACCACAGTGAATTTTACCTTCATGTACATCTATAAAGCACCACGTTAAAAAAAAAAACAACAAATAAATAAAAGGAAAACCAGTAGAGCACAGGACGGGGAACAGGAGGAGGGGAGAGAGAGAGGAAGTACAGGGGACGATAACGGAGCAAATCGTATTCCATGCCTGTAGGATGAGGTCAAAATGAAGCCTACTATTATGTGTCACTATAATGCACAAATACAAACTTTAAAATAAGAAAATCTGACTCCACAAAAATTAAGATAATATGTGTTGCTGAAACCTTCCTTCCTTCAATAAAACTGGAAGTGAAAAACAATAGGTATTTCTTTAAAGTTAAGGAATTGTTTCAAATTATTTTAAGAAGTTGAGCACAGACTCTCATTTCTTCTCTGAAGTACTTCAGAAATTGTGACTGAATATTTTTCTACTTTACTTGTCAACTGAGCAAACAAAATATTCCACAGGAAAACCATTCCATAAAAATTACTTCTTATGTAGTCATTAAAGAGTACATCGGTCTGGACGAACAATTTGCAAGTGGCATTTCAAACCAAAAGGTTTGTTTTCATTATAGATCTTTTGTGCTTTCCTGAACTTCTAAGAATAGACATATGCATTCATTCATTCTGTCTGCCTTTTAACAGACATTTATTGATCATCTGCTCTGTTCCAGGCAACATCTTCTTATATCACATTTTTAAAAGCCAATCAGAAGTTGCAAACTGTTTTAATTCAGGGGGAAAAAAAAGCATTAAGTATATACTACCTCTAAGCAGTTGTGCAGGATACTGCAGATAATGTCTACAATCTGAAGATTATAAAGAAATAATGATTATAAAACTAAATTCAAACCACAAAAAGGTTTTAAAATATGACTTCTACTTATCTGTCAAACCACAGACACAATCCTATGCTGTGCATCTGTGAGTGTTGAGAAGATATGCTCCAACACAGAGAGTCGCTGCATTTCAAACTTTTGCCCCATGAAAAACCTAGCAGTCCATTTTTTCTGAAAAAGTATTTAAGACACATTCATATGCATTCTGTTAAAGTCTGTATTCATTTTGGAATCTCAAGCCCTCTGCTAAATTTATTGATTTTAAGACATTGTACATAAAATCTCATTTCCTCTCTGAAGACCATGTACTAATCCAGAGAGCTATGACAAGATTCAGGTTACCAATTTAATTTGAGTGCCACTATACACCAGCACCCTACAAATGTATGTTTTTCTCTTCATAGACATTCAATGAGTATCTGTTGAATGAATAACAAACAATTAGGGATTACCATTTGTGACTGGCACAGTGTATATTCACATAAACTATGTCCACTTCTGGAGAAGCAGTTTAAAACTTGTATCATTTTGAGCCAGGTATGGTGGTGCATGCCTGTAATCCCAGTGGTTCCGAAGGCTGAGGCAGGAGGATCCTGAATTCAAAGCCAGTCTCAGCAATTTAGTGAGGCCCTAAGCAACTTAGCAAGACACTGTCTCTAGACATAAGATTTAGAATAGGGCTGGAGATGTGGCTCAGTGGTTAAGCACCCATTGGGTACAATCCCTAGTATGGAAAAAAATAAGTATCATTTTGAGAGTAATGTGACTCTATTTTTTTCACTTATTATTATACAAGTGAAATAAAAAATATGTTTGGACATAAGATTGTCCACTGAGCAATTGGTTGGCTGTCTGGGCTCTAGAAAACACACGTCATAATGGTCATAACCAGTCTAAGTGACATTTCAGGGGTCTTTGTGGTGGGTTTTTATTTCTCATTGTCTTCACCTTCTCTGAAAAGAATGATGAATAACCCTTCCTGTGATATCTTAGCTTTTAAAGAGTGTTGTTTTATCTATTTTTTATGACTAACCTTACACTTGTTAAATGTAATTTTTGCTTTATGTAACATAAAAAAATTTGTGATACGTTGCCCCATGAATTAACAAGAATGGCTGGGCAAAAGACAAGAAATCTTTTAAAAACGAATGTTCACATTAAATACCTTGGATAGGGAGGCCTTCTGGGGATTTTTCTTTAATGCAACAAAAGTGCACTGTTTCTGTTTTCAGAAATAGTTTCTTTCAGTTTTATACGGAGCTTGTCTAAAGTCATATTACATAAGTAAGGGCTTAGTCTGTACATTAGTATTTCACATCTCAGAGTCTTACTAAATCCTTTTTTGATAAATCAGATATTGAACAGATCTATATTGCTTTCTTCTACACTTGTTTATGGTATTTATTTTGATATACCTAGGATTAAAAGCCAAATTAACAAGTGTAATCAATTTCTTAGTGATAGAGAAAAGTCCTCTAGTACCCTTAGATACATTCATCTAGGGATAAAAAACTCAAGTGAAGATGTTGTAATAAATGGATCGATTTATTCAATCACTGAGCACAAAAACATTAGCCCTGGGAAAGCATTTTCCTCTAAGCACTTGAGCTACCGAGTTTCACTTGTGTGGCACCAAATGATTTGCATTTTTAGAGAAATTTCATGTCTGCCCTGAGCTCCAATGAAAACATGAATAAATTGCTTTCTTCCCCCTTTTTTCTGACTTTATGAAGCTGAATCCATTAGGGGTCCAGTCAAAGTATAATGGAATAAAGGCAAGAACTTAAATGACAGGATCCTGGATTAGGAGTCTCACTAGTCCGGCCTAAGTTGTCATGGCCAGCCTGTCACATGAGTGGTTTTAAAGGAGATCGCTGGGCTCCTGGTTGGGTGTTTTTTTTTTTTTTTTTCAGCTGCTGTATTAGAAAGGGTCTCTAAAACACAAGAAATTAAATCGACAAACAACAATTAAGAACTAAACAGGCTTCCTGCTCCAGTTCTTGGCACAAAGTCAAATAAATCCATCTTGCCAAGCCTCACACAGTACACTTGCCTATGAGACTTTGTTCCTTCTTCAGAATTCATTGATGTAAAAATAAACACAGAAGTTGTGAATTTGGGCTTAATTAACATCAATCTAACCTGGGTTTGAATCTCCAGTGAGCAGTTATTGGCTCCGCCATCTTGGTAAATTAGCCTCTCCAGTCTTTGGTGTTCTCGTCTATACAACAGGAATAACAACACCTGGAGCCCAGAGCAGTGGAGTCTTTCATTAAGTGCTAACCACATTCCCTAGCACAAAATATGTTCTCAAGGGCTAGGCGAAGCATGTGTGAGGCACTGGGTTCAATTCTCAACACCAAATAAAAATAAGTTTAAAAAGTTGTAGATGTGTCCATCTACAACTAAAAATATATATATTTTTTAAATACATTCTCAATCCATGGAAACAAATTTCGTTTTTACTTATGACCTGAATTCTGCCAGGAAATAAAAGAAGGAACATCCGCTAGTCTTTTTACCAAGCATGCTAGTTTGCTCCCACCTTAAACACTTAAAATAAATAAGAGGAAGATTATATAAAATAATGATTCTCAAACTTTAATGAGCCCATGAATTGCTTTATCATTCTGTTGAAATAAAAATTCTGGTTTACTGGGTCTGGGGTAAGACCTGAAATTCTGTATTTCTAACAAATACCCAGTAATATACTACTGGTTTGGACCACATTTTGAGAAGCAGATATATATATATCACCTGAAAATGGTATTATTTCCACATAATTTATCACTGTCATTGCTTTAAGTAGACTCACTATTCTTATGAAAATATACCTTGTCAGAGATCTATACGGTTTGAATTCTTGGTTTTGGTGGGGGAATTGTTTTAATTCTTCAAGAAAGATAAATTTCTAGAAACTATGCTACAGATGAGGTACATATTTACTTATCTTGTTATATTTTTGCACTGGATATTGTAGATCTACTGCATGTATTCTTGGAATTCTTAGCATACGCTGGAAAATTCAATTTTTACAAAAATTACATTTTACATCTCTAGATTATTCATTTAAAAATATTGTCTAATTGATAGGTGTGTTGTCTATAAATTATACTGATGATTTCACAGATTTACACTTATTTCCAAGCTCACTTGATTGTATAAATTTAATATATACAGCTCCTATAATGTCAATCATGGCTCGATAAAGTAGTTTTTTTAAAAAATGATAATGCAGGGCTGAGGCTGTGGCTCAGTGACAGAGCGCTTGCCCTGCACATGTGAGGCACTGGGTTCAATCCTCAGCACCACATAAAAATAAATAAATAAAACTATTTTTTTAAATAAATAAATGAAAATGATAATGCATGATCCTACATAATCCTTTATTCTAAAATAGTATGTTCATAAAAGAACACAATCCATGGGGTTTGTGTATTTTCCAAACTCTGTTGTTTTATTTTAAAAAATCCAAATCTAGATAATAGACTTTAGTTTCATATTAGATGTATTACCCATTTTGGCCAGAGAAAACTAAACTTTTGGAGTAAAGATTAAATACTCTTTGCTTTTGCTTTGAACTCATCCTCCAACTTCAGTTCAGGAAAATATATGAGAAGAACAGATTTTCAAATTAATTTTGGGGTTACAAACATCCTCATTTTCATATTGGAAGGTTTATTTTTTACTCTTAGGAGTTTCTTCATTATTAACCAAAATATTCAAAATAAAAAGTATAAACTAAAATGTAAAAGTGAAAGTAATATATTTTCAATTCTTCAGTGTACCTTCAAGTGACATCAGATCATTTAACACACAGTATAAAAATTTTACGGGGCTGGGATTGTGGCTCAATGGTAGAGCGCTCACCTCTAGCATGTACAAGGCCCTGGGTTCGATCCTCAGAACTACATAAAAATAAATAAATAAAATAAAGGTATTGTATCCAACTATAATTGGAAAATAAATATTTTTTAAAAAATTTTACCATAGCCTACTTTTATTTCATCCTTCCCCACCTTTGCACTATTGTTAGGGTACATTTTACTTTTACATATATTATAACTCTTAGACTATGTTGTTATTATCTGTAAGTAGTCAAATGTCATTTTTGAAAATTTAATGATTTTTTAAACCCTTTAATATTTTCTCATGGGCTCACCATTTCTGACACACTTCAATCCTATGCATAGATAGAAATTTCCATCTGAGGCTCTGGGCTGCTTTCCCTTCTTGAGTGGGCACGGAGCCCCAGCATGCTGGTTCAATAAATCCCCCCTTCTGCCAATTGCATGAGTGGTCACTTGGTGGTCTCTTTCTCCGACGTTTCGCGGGACCCTTACATTTGGTGCATTGGCCGGGAAAAGCGCATTGCCGGACAAGGAGACCTCCAACGGACTCCTTTAGGGGGTAAGTAAGGCGCCTCTTCCTCTTCTTCTTCCTCCTTCTCTTCTCCTCCTTGTTCTCCTTCTTGTTTTTCCTTTGCGATCGCTTAGAGCTTTTTGGCTTTTGGCTCGATGGAGAGCGTAAGTTCTCAGAGCTTTTTGGTTTTTGGCTCGGTGGAGAGCGTAAGTTCTCAGAGCTTTTTGGTTCAGGTTTGGTCTTTGGCTTGAATTGGTTTGGTTGGGTTGGCAGCGTGGCCATCAGTGGAGAGTGTAAATTCTCCCTGGCAGTGGTGACAGACATGTCCTAATCCACAGGCCACCTCTCTTTAGGGACGCCTTAGAGGATTCGGTGGGGGGCGAAAGTGCCCCCAGTTGGTAGAGGGACAAGAGTGCCCTCGTTTGTACTCTGCTGCCAACCCGTTTGGTTTCGCCGGCAATTCTTTCTCTCAGATTGGATTCACAGTCTGTCTTTAATCTTTGCCTCT
>NW_026000057.1:4817371-4837530 GCF_001458135.2 Marmota marmota marmota | reverse complement strand
AAAGTTTCTAAGCTGCAAGGTCTGAGTTAAAATGTAAAGGATTAGGTATTGTTAGGTTTCTATGTTACCTGCAAAACCTGAAATTTCTGTAGCTGTTGAGACAATGCTTGGAACTGCCCAGTAAATATTTCCCCTGACTATTGGTTGTTTAATAAGGGCTCTGTGTGGTCGCACGTAGGCATTGCAGAGCCTGGACCAATCAGTTTAAATGTAACCCCCTCCTTAGGAATGACCTATCACTCCAGCCTGACCTGTTCCCGCCAATGAATGAACCAATCATGTTTAGGAGTTGTTGTTCAATTTTCCTGCGCCTAATGATGATTTGTTCTGATGTATACAAAGCCCTCCGCCCTCCCCAAAAAGTGTACTTAAGCAGTGCTCAGCCCCTGCTCGGGGCTCTGGGCTGCTTTCCCTTCTTGAGCGGGCACGGAGCCCCAGCATGCTGGTTCAATAAATCCCCCCTTCTGCCAAAAAAAAAAAAAAAAAAGAAATTTCCATCTGATATCTTTTTCCCCCTGCCTAAGGACTTCATCATTTCTTATAATATAGATCTGCTGTTAATGAATTGCTTCACTTTTTGTCTGTCTGAAAAGCCTTTATTTTCTACTTCATTTTCAAAAGATATTTTCATTGGGTATAGAATTATGGTTATTGACAGGGCTTTTGTTTTGTTTTTCTTTGAATACTTTTAAGTTACTTAATCTTGGAGGTTTTTGACCTAGTGGATCTATGGAATTTGTAAATTTTGGAAACTTTTCAACCATAATTTTTGTTCTGGTATTTTTCAATTTTCCTTCCATCTCCTTCTAGAACTCCAATAACATATGGGCAGTAGTTATCTACTTATCCACAGTTTTTCTTTCTATTGTTTCAGTTATCCATGCTCATCCACAGTCTGAAAATATTAAATTATAATTAGCATAAATAAAGAACTAAGTTAAAGTTTTTCATCATTTTAAGTTGTGTGATAAACTCTTGTATCCTTGCCAGATTCATATGCTGAAGCCTAATTCCCTCTGTGGGGATTTTAGTGGGGAGGCCAAAACACTCCACCCCTCCCAGAGAATGAGTCATCCCTTTGTCCAGCATATTCATGTTGTATGTGCTACATGCCCATTAGTATATACTTGGTATATGTATACACTTGGTATAAATAGGGCTCAACGCATACCACAGCATCCACTGGGGGTCTTAAAGTGAATTCCCATGGACAAGGGGGGATTCTTTTATTAGGATGCTTGAACCTGTCCTATAGCTCATAATCTGATCATCTTTAAATCTTTTTCTTTCTTCATTTTACTTTTGAATAGTTTCTACAACTCTCTTCAGATTCACTAATATTTTTTTGTCAAAGAGAAAGGTGCTGAGTTTTTTTTACATTTGAATCAAATGGTGGGGTATAATTTCTCATTTTTCTAATTGCACAGGTTGCCAAATCACATTTTTTTAAAAATTTTACCTTCGTTTCTCTATAATGTTTCTTAATGTCTGAAATGCAATGATAGTGGCTGTTTTAATATCGTTGTTCCTTCTCCTAACAACTGTGGGAACTAGATTTGTTTTGATTGAGTAATTTGTCTTTTCATTATACTTTCTTTGCATATCTTGTAATTTTTCATTGATGACACCGGACATTGTAAATGTCACTTTTGTTTGTGTGTGTGTGATGGAAAGTTTTGTATTTCCATAAATATTCTTGAGCTTTGTTTTGAGAGGCAATAAAGTTACCTGGAAACAGTTCAATACTTTCAAGTCTTTTCTCTTACAATCTGCTGATAGGGTCAGAGCCAGGTGGAGTAGGCATAACTACTTTAATTAATTAAAGATACTGTTACTTTAGGAAAAATAACCTATATGTATGTGGATACATACATTTGTGTCCTTTTGGTGTTGATCTCTGGTCTTAAGTAGTTTCCCTGCATAGATGCTCTGACTTGTACTTGGTTGAATACTTAAGTTTGACCTCTATGTATCTCCAGAATTCTCCCTTTCTGTGCCTCTCTCCTTTCTGTTACACTTGTCTCAGGCTGTTTGGGATATTATGTTACCTAGGCAAGTACTCTTAGGCTATGTGGCCTAAACAATAAACACGTATTTGTCATAATTCTGGAAATTAGGAAGTCTGAGATCAGGGTGCCAACATGGTCACCTGGTTCTGCTGAAGGCCCTTTCCCCAGATTGCAGATGGACCCTGCAGTAGCTTCAAATCACAGAGAAAGATTATCTTCTCTCTTGTGTCTGTTCTTCCAAGGGCACTAACTCATTCATGAGGGGTCCACTCTCGTGACCTAACCATCCCCAAATCACTCCACCTTCAAATACCATTACAGTGGGAATTAGGCTTCAACATATGAATCTGGCAAGGGACACATTCAGTCCATTGTAGTACTAGTCGCAAACTCTAGTGGCCTTGGTGTCCCCAGTCTCTCAGGTTTCATTCCCTCAATTCAAGGGGGTCTATAGGGATTCTCCTGGGTTATTCTTCTATGAGCCATGGCCTGGAAACTTACTCAAGGAAGGAAGCAAGAACAGTTATAGGGCTCATTATGTTTGCTTTATTTCTCTAGGAGATCACTGACCTTTGTTTTCTGTTATCCAAAGTCTTCAAAATCATTGTTTCCTGTATTTTGTCCAAGTATTTTTTTTTTTTTTAGTGGGGAGGCCAAAAGAGTGGGTAATCTGATTTCTATTAGTCCATCTTGGCTGGAAAAATAATACAGAATTTGTAACATAGCAATAATAGGAAAAATGAAAATAACTACATGAATATATCAGAACTTTGTTTATCTTAGGAAATTAGTTTGCTGTCTGAATAGATTCATAGACCTGTATCAACACTTTCATTAAAAGTTCAGATACCTAGAAGAAAAAACTCATAATTCTATGTGAATGTGACATCTCAGTCCAGGTCTACTCCCTTTCTATTTAAGATAATGGTACTTTAGGAAAAAAGAACTACAGTCTTGAGTTAGAATATACTTCTGATCCTCACTTAAATTTGAACAGGTTTCAGATATTAGCCCTTGGAAAGGGAACTCTGCCATATGCCAGAGCCTGTAATATAAGAGACACATGTCACTTTTTGACACTTAAAAGAGTCTACCAAAACTTGAACGATGCCTCCTGACTTAAAAGTTTCCATCTTGATTATCATACCCATCAGATTTAGAATTAATGCATCATGATTTCAGAGCATAAATAGAACAGATTAACTTTGTGTTGTTTTGTGGTAACAACAAAGAATGGGAAAATATCACCAAGAAAATTAACGTTTTTGAGTGAGTGTAACTATAATTTCAGGCTTTGGTTTGTGAAATGTTAATAAAACTCTATAATGAGAAGAGACATGAATGAAAAACTAATATTATAAAAAGAAAGAAAGATAATGGGAAGGAGAAAAGGAAAGGAGAGAGAGAGAGAGAGAGGGAGAGAGGGGTATATGGAGGGAGGCAGGGAGGAAGGGACAGAGAAAAGAGAAGGTAAAAAGAAGTACCAAATCACATGTCGATGTCAAATACGTTGACACTTAAACCACACTTCATGTGGCTGAATTTTTTGCTGAAAGACAGCATTTGTGCTTCGTGATTACTATGTGCTATTGGCTCACACATGTGCACACTCACACACTATCAGTTCTCCTGCCTTGCCTTCTCTGTGTCCCAGGAGATGGACTTCATACTGCATCCCAGCCTCACTTGCTTCCCATCTGGGGCTTGGGTTTAGCCCAAGGGAGTCCTCAGGAGATCAGTGCTCAGGAAGGTGGAGCGTGGGATATTATTCCTCTGCCCCTCGCCTCAGTTCGGTTCTGACAGCTGTGACACTCTACAATTGCCACTTTAAATTCTGCTTTAAATTCTAAACCTTCGTCTCTCACTCAGGGTCCGGTAGCACCATCCTCTCCCCCTTAGCCATCAGCCCCAGGGATGATAATGGTCGGGCATCCCCCTATGGCTAGTCCCTGGGTGTCTACACTTCCCCTATTAGTTCCTCAGCCCTGCCTTCATCTCTCAATAGTCCCTTCATTAAAGTCTCTTCAAACTCCCAGTTGAACATGCCATCTGTTTCCTTCTACTGACCCCCACTCCTTCTCCATGTGAGTGTCAAGTGGGGTGGCTGAGAGCAAGCAAGTACAAGAAATATTAGGAAGCTTCCACTTGATGAAAAGTTCAGTCGATTAGAGAACAGTGTTAATGAGGCCAAAATTAGTGCCTGGCTGTGTTCCAGGATCACAGCCTGTAGCCCTGACCAGCCACTTCATACACCAGCAGTTACCAGGAAGACCATGCCAAAGAGAACACACAGATCTACAACAATCCATCACCATTCCTGAGAGCATAATTCACAGACTAGTTGTTCAACTGAGATAGCCTCAAAACCGTCTTTGTTCTCAAGGGACAGCTTTTATGATGCAATTCCAATGAAAATTTTACATGTTATTGTAAATAATAAAGCCATACTCATCAATACCTCTTTCAAAGATACATCTTCATGTCAATTCATAATAAAATAGGTTAAAAGTCAGGCTTATTAAATATGCCTGATATTGGTAGTGGATCTCAAGGTTTCCAAATATGTTTAACTCATTAAAATTCCTCAACTTTTAAATGGGTTAAGCTATACAACTACAGTTTAAAAAATAAACAGTTAAATTTTTGTTTATTATTGGATGTGATTTGCTGAAGTGTGACACCTACTTTGTCAACACAAGACCCTGTTCTCTTCAGTAATTGTGGCCTTGTAGAACTCCACTGTAATTAGGTCATTGTATATGTACAGTCGTACTAGTTTGGATATACTGGCTTCATTCCACTATGTTTATTTTATGTGATTTTAATACGTGGTGGACAAGAGAGAGACTTGAGTTCTTTTTTCAGAAATCAGCTTGAGACTTTTTTTAGAAGTACTATTTCTACTAAAATTGAATCTGTGACTTTAAGTAAAATGTGCTGAAATACAAAAGCAAAATATCTTCTCATCACCGATAATGGCATAATGCTAAGATCACCCATAAGATATGAGCATTCTCACACATAGTATTTATTCTTAATCAGCTTCATAAAACATAATCTGAATTTTATTTTTTTTTAGCCAAACCTTTTGAGTCATTTTGATAAGGTCAACAGAAAGCACAGTCTTTTAACATTAGGTGATCAACTTTTTGACAATGGCGAGACCAGCGTAGCTAATGGAATAATAGCCTGCAGGGTCCAGCTAAATATGATATACGCATGTAATCAACCTCCGTGATGACTATTCAAAAGTAATCCCTTTAGCTCTGAACTGCAACATATATTTCAACAAGGCAAAAACCGTATGAAGAAATTCTCTGCAGACCACACTGGTACAATACAGCCTTCATATCCTGCTCTCTGTGTTCGTGGCTTATAGTGAGTTTTAAATTTAAGGTAATGACTACTGTATATTCATGTGAGCATACAACAATACTTTTGATTTGTTGTGGAAAGGTTGAATCCATTACCAGGGGTCTAGTCTATAAACTCTGACACAACCTTTATATATGAGTTATTATTTACCCTTTTCTGGAATAAGGCCTCTAAAAATGTTTTGCATGACAAAATTATAACACTTCATTCACCTTTTCACGCACCAAACTGCCAGGGTGTATCTCTTCCATTTCAATTCATACTCTTCTACAGATAACATTTTTAAAATCTCATTTATAGATAATAGTGCATTATGTGAAAATTACCTTCCATTGTTTTCAAATAAAGGGATGAGATAGTAGCATTGCTGCAATTCAGCATGGCCAGCTTATCTATTGCAGTATGTGGGGATGCAGAAAGAGAGGGTATAAATGAGATCCTTTTGTTGCTCACTTGAAAGAGTCTACCATTGGAGAATGTCTTCACTATTAACAATCTAGAAGTGCCCAGTTCTATTGAAATGGTGGACAGTGTAAGCAAATATCATATTTCAACTTTTTATTGGTTTCTCTTGGCCTCTCCTGCTGGTGTGGCGTTGGTCTCAGTCTTTCAGCTTCCTTGAAATTTCACAAATTGAACATCTCAAATCACACCCTAAGTTAAGACCCACAGCACTAAGACTATATTAGGATTCGCAGAGTGCTTTTGCAATGATGGAACCAGGAGTCAACAACCCAGCAGTCCTCACCTTATTGCAATTAATGTTTAAGTGACAGACTCCTCATTTGCAAATTGGAAGAATGTAGGTTTTTCAAATCTTAGTTTTCCTTTCCTGCAAACAAATGCAAGTACCAGAAAACCTGAAAGACACGTTTAAATGTTCCCCTATGTAAATTAACCATTGCTACAAATTTCTAGAATGGAGAATGTGTAACTGTTTTGAATTAAACTAGTAGGTGTGGCCTAAGCAGAGGAGAAGAATAGTAGCTATTCTTCTCAGAGAATCGACTTGGGAAATACTCCACAATAAAAATCACCCTTCTCAGCATCTGGGAAACAACTATTTGAGACCAAGCAGGCATAATTTCAAACTTAGAAGATCCAAGAGAGACTGAAGAGACACTGTTACATCCTACCAAGCCAGATGGAGTGCTAAATTCAAAATATTAAATACTATAAAATGAGCATTATATAAGACAGTTCTTTATATTGTGGTGTAAGGGAAAATATTAATCTGAAAAGTTCAAGGCAGTTCTTTATCTAAAAGAATAATAGAACATATTGGATAAGATGAAGACTAAGCTCCTATTACAGAAATTCTCCAAGTGATGATAGTTTAAGAATATGAAAGGGTTTCTCCCATAATCCTGAAGTGAGCATTGTGTGAGATAGCATCATGCTCATGGGGGCGTGGGGTCTATCTTATTGCTCTACCATCCCTAGGGCAGGGTTTCTCAACCTGTCAAAATAGATTGGACACACTTTTGGGGGATGATCTGGGGCTCCACTGTCATGTATACTGTTGAATGTTGAGAAATGTCCCTGACCATTAGATATGCCATAACACTTTTCTCTACTACATTTTGGGTGGGGGAGGCAATATCAGGGATTGAACTCAAGAGGTACTTGGCCACTGAGCAACATCCCCATCCCTATTTTGTATTTTATTTAGAGACAGAGTTGCTTAGTGCCTTGCTTTTTCTGAGGTTGGCTTTGAACTTGTGAGCCTCAATCCTCCTGTCTCAGCCTCCCAAGCTGCTGGGATCACAGGCGAGCACCATCATGCCTGGCCTCTCTACCAGTTTGAACGATAAAAATGTCTCCAGACATTTCCAAGTGGTTTTTTTTTTTGGGGGGGGGGGCAAAATCACCCCCAATTGAGAACTTCTGCCTTAAGGTGCTGTCATTTTCTACACAGTAGAATCTGAATGAGAGAGAAATAGGAAAGGGGGAAGTCCAAGGAGGAGGGAATGCCAATGCCTAACGCCAGGCCCATGCGCAGTCCACTTTACTCTGTCCGCATCCATGGGTCAGAACTCAGTCATGTGGCCTTAATTAACTATTTATTTGCTGATGAAAAAGATATAGAAGGGAGCAAAAAGCACCTTTCAAGTAAGAAGCAGAAGGAATTACTAGAGCTATGCTTTGTGTGGACAAGAGGGGATGAGATCTAGTCAAGGAAGTAAGGATGTGACCCAGATGAGAACACAGTAACAGGAAGGCAGCAGATTACACAAAACAGAAGCAGGCCTGGGAGTGGCTCTTGGCACAGAACTTGTAAAACTTTTTTCCTGCCTCCTTTTATTTCCTTTATGAAATTGGAAAAAAAAAATCATTGTCTGAGAATGAATTTGCAGATAGAGGGAGGGCTGGAGATTTGAGAAAATAAAAAGAGTTAACAATCGCCTAAGAGAGTAGAAGAATGAATGAACAGGGATATTTAATAGGATGGGTTGAAAGCATTAAGAGCCCACCTAATGCTGGTGCCCATGAAGCTAAAGTGAAGCTGCTCCACCTGGTTGCACCTTTTCTCCAGCCACATGAACCTATAGGTGCAGGAAAGGAACAAGCCGACAGTTGGATTTAACTAGGTTCTAGGTTTGTCAAGTGAGCATAACAAAATGAGGAAAGGGTAAAGAAGTCAAAGCTACATGTGAGGGAGTGACCATGAGGTTTAAATTGTATGAAGGGAGAGAACAGGTCACAATTTGGAGGAACGATGAAAAGTGGAAGGATTGGCAAATCCCGATGGAGTGAAAGGGTTACTGGGATTGGGGTTCCAGAGAGAGTGAGATAGAGAAATAAAAGATGGAAGCCAAGTAGTTAATGCAGGAAACTGAGACTGAGAAGGGCTTGCATTTACTGGTAATGACAAGGTCTAAGAGTGCCCAGGAGAATTAATGGCTGGAGTGAGGTGAAGTATAAGATCTCAAAGACCAGGAGCTGAAGGAATCGAGACACAAGGTGGAATACTCACATGTACATTGAAATTACTAAATTAAGGAAGTAGTAGTAAAGTGACAATAAGCCAATGATAAAGTCAACTGAGAGTTATTCTAATTGTAGATAGATTACAATGAGTTTAAGTGGTTGATTGTATGATCTGATGACATGAGTTTTAGGGTGGGAAATGGGACGGGGAACAAATACAAGGACATTGCCCATCTCCAGGTCAGCAGTAAGAAGACAGAAAAACAAAAACATATTTGGGCTGGTAGTATTTTTAGAAAAGAGTAAAATTTCTGTTAGATTAAGAAAGTAAATGGAAATTCAGAAAACAGGGAGATAATATAGGGTATGTTGCTAAAAATAGACCAAATTTTCCATTTCCTATATTCCAAAAAGGATACAGTAAATAAGGGTGGACCTGAAAAACTGAGGCATCATAAGCAGGGATTGAGTATCTTATTAGATTAGTTCCAGTGGTTTTAAGTCAAAAGCAAAAGAGCAGATATAAAAGTTAAGCAACAAATTAACATGTCATACACACACACACACACACACACACACACACACATGCTTGACTTCATTATTTGTATATTTTATATTGCCCTCTAAATCAATATTCCTTCTGAATATTGTTTTAACAAGTCTTCTTATCCCCAAAAGATGGACTTTCCAGTTTCAAGGTGACTGATCCATTTGCTATTTTATTATATCACAAGAATTCTGTGGGTTAGGAATTCAGGCTGGGCTTGGTTGGATGTTGATGTTGATTGATTGGTACCCAGCTGACAGGTGGGCTGGTTCAAAGGGTCCAAGGCAAATCTGCTCACAAACTGGAGCCTTAGTTGGGATGGCTGGAAGTCTGAGCTCAGCTGGGATTCTACATCACATCTGCCGTTCCAGCATGGCAGTCTCAGAGCAGGAGGACTTCTTCCATGGGGACTTGCTTCCTCCAGTTGCAAGCATTCTAAGGCAACCAGGTGGAGGCTGTATGGCCTTTTCTGACCTAGACTGGGGAGTCATGTTCAATACTTCCTCCATATTCTGTTGATTACAAAAGCCCTGAGGGAATCCAGTTTCAAGAGGAAAGAGATTATATTCTGCTTCTCAATGGAGCATTGACAAAGCCATGCTATAGAGGAACATGTGGAATGAGAGATACTATTCTGGCTGTCTTTGTCCAATGCAATCTGCCCTGGTGGTCCACACACCCTTATCACATAGCAATAACAATTGTTACCCCATAAAGGGGTAACAAAATATCTTTCACTCCCAGGTTCAAGCTCAAAATAACTCTAAAGTGCATTCATGATAAATGACTAAATTTATGGTTTTTCTTTTTTTCTTTAGGAGCCTCTAGAGGATCCTCAGCAGAAAATATTGCTCAAAACTCAGGACATTCAGAAGAAGTCACCAGGTATGACAAACTGATAAAAGATTTCTATTAAGTACCCCCTTTGTGCAAGACAATAAGTATGATCTTATTTTCCAGTCACAAGAAGATTAGTTGCATCTGGCACTTGATAAGCTAATACTGAAAAACTACTTTAAAAATCACCCATTTACTTTTAAATATTATGTAGTTTAAGTATTTTTAATCTTTAAACTACATCTGAAAATTATAGAACACAAAATATCTTTCAAAGAAAGCATTTTTTTGCTTTCTAGCCCAATATAAAAGTTAATTTAATAATTTATTTTATTTCAGATCTCCAGATAATCAAAAAAAAAGAAACTGAAAGAAGAGTTTGACTCAACATCAAAGCAAGAAGAAATTTATCATGTCTCTTTAGACTTCATTCCTATAGTAGGAACATGTTGCAAATAATATAGAGTTAAATGAAACTGACTATGACAATGTTTTATTGGATTTTTGTATTGCACTATAGTACTACAAATTTAGCCTAAAACATCTGAATCCATGAAAATAAAATATCTTCTAAATGCTTAGAAATATCAACCATTATCCATAACATAAACTGTAAAAATTTTTCCTGTTGCCCACTACTCCACAAGAATAGTGCTATCATAGAATCAAAATGTAGTTGTTTCTGATGAGAAAATAATTGCAAGCTTAAAGAAATCTTTCATGCTGAATAAATGCAAGATAATATTTACTAAAATTCCAGGGAAACTTTCCAACATAGTTAAACAGATTATAAGCAATAAAGATGATTGCGTTGAAAAGTAGGGTTCAACTTGCTATGTAAAAGTACATTTTATGCTTTTAGCTGGTAGTACATAACCTGGTTATCCATGTTAATTTTGAAAGTTTAAGCAAATCCTTCAATCTCAGTACCCTTCTTTAATGTATCTTGCAAATGAAAAGACATGATTGAAATTGAAATTGAAATTGTTGTATGTATAACTTCTGGAGACCTGCAGGTCCATGAATGTAGTACGTTACCTGTAATAAAGATGTTCATTCCCATTTAACCTTGGTCAGTATGCATGTGATTCTGGTTCCATTTCGTTGTGGTTTGGATGAGAAGTGTCCCCCCCAAAGCTCATGTGTGATAAAGTGCAAGAAGGTTTAGAGGAGAAATGATTGGGTTATGAGAGCCTTAACCCAATCAGTGAATTAATTCCCTATGGGATTAATGGTAACTGAAGGGTGGGTAGGGTGTGCATGGAGGAGGTGGGTCATTGGGGATGTGGCTTTGGGGGGGTATATATTTTGTATCTGGCAAGTGGAATATTTCTCTCTCTCTCTCTCTCTCTCTCTCTCTCTCTCTCTCTCTCTCCCCTTTCTAATCATCATGTGAGCCACTGCCTTCCACAACACTCTTCCACCATGATGTTCAGCCTCACCTCAAACATCAAGGAATGAAGCCATCTGTCTGTGGACTGAGGCCTCTGAAACCTTGAGCCCCCAAATAAACTCTTCCTCCTTAAAATTGTTCTTGTCAGGTCTTTGAGTCACAGCAGTGAAAAGGCTGACAAAACACATTTGATGCTTCATGATTGAAGGGTAGAGAATAACCCTGGAGCAGCGAATGAAGCAGCAGTGCTCACCCAGGGAGGTGACTCAGTACATCCCTGCAATGAATATGATTCAGTGTAAACACCCAACAACTGTGGGGGAGCTGAATGCAAAAATGTCTTCCAGTGGTGTTTATTCAACCAGAAGAGCCAATTTCCACAGCATCCTGACTCCTGAATTGTCCTTCATATACAGACTCCCATGGGTTGTTTTGCCCTAAAATAAAACTGATTCTCTCTTTAAACCAATCCCAGATGTCCACCTTCAGAGACATAGATTACAAAATATTGCAACAGATGTCTTAAGGAAGGAAGAGGTGTTGAAACAGGTGGTTAAAGGAGGTCTCTGAGAGTAGACCTTTAACCATGATCATCAGGTCTTCTTTTTCCAGAAATATCCTAGTTTAACTAGAAACAGTCAGCTAAAAGGGTGATATTGTCTAGGAACAGATTAATAAAACATTCAGAAGCAGGCTAAATTTTAAGTAAAAACTTAACATAAAATAAAGGTGCCATTAAAAAACAATGGAAAAAAGATGGACCACTAAGACCACAGGAACAGAATCCATAATGTTCTTTATCTGACTTCATCAAATCAGACTGAACACTCAAATAACAATCCAATAGGGAGCAACATTTTGCTAATCTTGAGCTGGGAAACACATTTCTAAGCAATAAATCAAGGTCAGGTGCAAAACTAACAACCACTAAAACATACACTTAAAGATCTACATAGTGTCATGTACACAAAAAAAAAAAAAAATAGCCCAATCAATAAGTGGGCCAAGGAACTGAAGAGATACATCTCAGAAGATGATATACAATCAATCAACAAATATATGAAAAATGTTCAACATCTCTAGTAATTAGAAGACTGCAAATCAAAGCTACTCTTAAGATTTCATCTCACTCCAGTCAGAAAGGCAGCTATTAAGAGCACAACAATAGGTGTTGGCAAGGATGTGGGGGGAAAGCACACTTACACATTGCTGGTGGGACTGTAAATTGGTACAGCCAATATGAAAAGCAGTATGGAGATTCCTTGGAAAGATGGGAATGGGAATGAAACCACCATTTGACCCAGCTATCCCACTACTCGATCTATACTCAAAGGACTTAAAAACAACATACTACAGGGACACAGCCACATCAATGTTTATAGCAACACAATTCACAATAGCTAAACTGTGGAGTCAACCTAGATGCCCTCAGTAGATGAATGGATAATGAAAATGTGGTATATGTACACAATGGAATACTATTCAGCATTAAAAGAGAATAAAATCATGGCATTTGCAGGTAAATGGATGGAGTTGCATAATATAATGCTAAGTGAAGTTAGCCAATCCCCAAAAAAAACCAAATGCTGAATGTTTTCCCTGATATAAAGAGGCTGATTCATAATGGGGTTGGGAGGGGGAGCATGAGAGGATTAGATGAACTCTAGATAGGGCAAAGGGGAGGAAGGGGAAGGGGGAAGGTGGGCATGGGGATAAAAAAGATAGTGGAATGAGATGGACATCATTATCCTATGTATGAAGACACAAATAGTATGAATACACTTTATATACAACAAGAAAAAAATCTATATAGGGTTATATACACCTAATTAATTAATTAATTAAAAATTTAAAAAATGATCTATACAGTGAAAATATTATTAAATAAAATCAAAAGAGCAATGACAACAGGAGAAAAGTTTGCAAAACAAAACAAGCCAATGCCCATAAAATACAATTATTTTTTTAAAAAAAAGATGAAAAAGAAGAGGAATACAAAGAAGAAAAAAGAGAAAGAGAACCTAGTAGAAAAATAAAAAGTGTATAGACAATTTGAATAATTAGAAAAAATATTAATATATGTAGTAAAAATAACCAAGCTTGACCACTTTTGCAATGCTGGTGGGAATATAAAAGGTGTTGTTACTGCAGAAAACAGTATGTCAATTCCTCCAAACATTAAATATAAAATTACCATATCATCCAGCAATTCCATTTTTAGTTGTATACCCAAAAGAATTAAAAGTTGGACTCACACATGTATTTATAAAAGAGTAATAATAGCACCATTATTCCTAATAAATAAAAAGCAGACCCAACCCAAGTGTCAGTCAATGATGAATGGTATTTACACACAAAGTAATATCAATTTGCCTTAAAAAGGAATAAGATCCTGATACATGCTATAACATGGATAAACCTTATAAACATGATGAGCTAAACCAGAACAACAGGACAAATATTGTATGACTTCACCTATGTTGAGATACCTAAAATAAGTAAATTCATAGAAATAAAAAGTAAAATTGTGGTTATCAGGGCCTGGGGGAAGATGGGGTGGGAGTTAGTATTTAATGGATGCAGTTTAAACTTGGGAAGTTGAAGAAGTTCTGAAGACGATGGTGGTTATGGTTGCACAACAATATAAATGTGGTTAATGCCACTGAACTGTATAGTTAAAAACAGTTAACAAAAACATAGCCAATTAAAAAAAATAGCCAAGCTGTCTAAAGATCAGAGAAATGCAAACTAAACATTAAATATCACTTTCTACTAATCAAATTAACAAAAATTTAAAGATTGAAAATATCTACTTGTGGCTAGGGTTTAGGATGAAGAACATTTTCTTATGCTATTGATAGGAGTAGAAGCTGTATTGCCTTTTATGTAATCAATTTGGCAAAACTTATCTAAATGTTAAAATTGAATGTCCTTTGAATTAACATTCCTACTTCTAGAAATAACTTCTTCAAGCTATTCAGAACAAGTGAGAATAAGTGCATAAATATTTACATTCAAGAATGCTCAACACAGATCATCTGTGATATTGCAAAAGTGACCATCTTAAAATTCATTAACTTGGAAATGGCTACATAAATTATGGTATATCCATACTACGATATAATAGGCTGAGGCAGGAGGATGACAAGTTGGAAATCAACCTTGGCAACTTAGAAAGACTTTGTCTCAAAATAAAAAGGACTGGTTATGTAGCTCAGTGGTAAAGCACCTCTGAGTTCTATACCCAATACCAAAAAAAAAAAATTAGATATTGTTTAATGTATTGACAGGGAATTATGTTGTTATGGATTGGATGTGAGGTGTCCCCCAAAAGCTCATGTGCAAGAAGATTTAGAGAAGAAATGGGGGGTTACAAGAGCCTTAACCGAATCAGTGAATTAATCATCTAGTGGGATGAATTGAGAGGTAACTGGAGGCAGGTAGTGTGTGGCTGGAGGAGGTTGGAATTGGGGATGTGGCTTTGAGGTATATATTTGTATCTGGAGAGTGGAGTCTCTCTCTCTCTCTCTCTCTCCTTCCTGATCCTCACGTGAACAGCTTCCTTCTACCACACTCTTCCTCCATGATGTTCAGCCTCACCTCAAGCCCCAAGAAATGGAGGTGGCTGTCTATGAATTGAGACCTCTGAAACCCTGAGCCTCCAAATAAACTTTTCTCCTCTACAGTTGAGCTGGTTGGTGCCGCAGTCTGGCTGCAGCAAACTAGCCAGGGGTGACGAACAACTTGTGTAGATTGATACAGTAGGAGTAGGAGCCATTTATTGTAGGACAGGAGCCATATTTATACATTCCACACAGCTTATCTTAATTAGCATAAACTAGATACAGCAGTCAACCAATAAGGAATCTCCACACTTAATGGCTCGCTGGCGTTACTTCACAAACCGCTCCCTCTGGCATTTTGCCAGGCGCCATCCAGACTTGTTTACAGACTCTAAACAGGTTGGGTCTTTTGGTCGCAGAGGCAAAAATGTTGACTAAAACAGATGTCTACAGGACAAGGATGAGTTTGGGAGCGTTTTCCTTTCCTGTTTGTGACTTGGAGTTCTCAGAAACACTGTTGAATATGTGGGCAACATCCTGAGATGGCCAGACTAGACCAGGCTCAGTGCTGTGACACTTTATTCCAGCAAAATCCAGGACAGAGTGAGCTTTCAGGATCTCTCACCTGTAATGAGAAATGAGGCTTTGCTGAACTGGGACATTTCCATCCTGGGAAGCCTTCTTAAACGCGAGACTGACTCTCTGTGAATCCTGGGCTTCTCCGTCCCTTGCTCCCTATCTATGCATAATAAATTTGCTTTGTTTAATTTATGTGGGTGTGCTGCCTTCCCAGACTCATGCAAGTGGATTGATACTGGTGTGTGGTATTGGTGACATGTTTAGAGTCCTTTCCTGTGATTGATACCGGTGCACAGTGAACTTGCTTCACCATGTCCGAGGTGTTTTGTTGAAATAAAGTGGAGATACTAGGGAAAGAAACTGACCAACTTTATCATTTTTTGTTTGCAAATATGAATAAGTAATAATCAATCCCACTATTATATATGATCATAATGCACCAATAAAAAATACTCTAGTATGACATCGAAGAAAGGAAGAAAGAAAAGAAAAAGAAAGAAATGGCCCACAGAGAGGAAGTAGCTACACATTCCTTTTTGAAGTTATATTGGACAGTTTTACTCATAATAGCTAAAAACTGGAAATAACCCAAACATCTATCAGCAGTAAATGGATAAACAAATTTTGGTACATTTGTAGAATAAAATATAACTCAGCAATAAAATGAAAGCAACTGCTGATAAATGAAACAACAGAATGAATCTCAAAAGCATTAGGGTAAGTAAAAGAAGCCAATGGCAATTCCAGTTATGAAACAGTCTGGAAACAACAAAATTATGTACAACAGAAACTAGACGAGTGGCTGCCAAGAGCTGGGGGTGGGGGGGGCGGTGGAGAAGGGAACCAACCACGAAGGAACAGGAGGGAGAGCTGGGGGGTCATGGAAATGTTCTGTGTCCTGATTGTGTGGAAATTGTGCGACTATACACATCTATCAATACAGATATGTGTAAACTAAAAAGTAAAATTGTCCTCATACCCATTTCCTACAGATAAGCAAAGTTCATATTTGGATTTAGATCATCGAAGAACTTTCTTTTCTTTTCTTTCTTTCTTTTTTTTTTTTGTACCAGGGATTGAATACAGGGGAGATTTCCATGGAGCCATATCCCCAGCCCTTTATTCAAAAAAATATTTTATTTAGAGACAGGGTCTCACTGAGTTGCTTAGTGCCTTGCCGTTGCTGAGGCTGGCTCTGAACTCTTGGTCCTCCTGCCTCAGCCTCCCTAGCTGCTGGAATTATAGGCATGTGCCACTGTACCTGCTAACACCCTTTTTTCTTATACTCATATAAAATTATAAATAATCAAGTATACATAACTACATGTAAATAAAAATGTGACTGGGAAGAATCTATTCTGTAGCCATGTACTTTTCTTTTGCTTTATTTATATTTTGAGTTATAGTTTGCATAGTAAAATTCAGCCTCTTCATGTGTGCAGTTAAATTAGCTTTGATAGATGTGTATAGTCGCACAATTTCCACACAATCAGGACACAGAACATTTCCATGACCCCCCAGCTCTCCCTCCTGTTCCTTCGTGGTTGGTTCCCTTCTCCACCGCCCCCCCCACCCCCAGCTCTTGGCAGCCACTCGTCTAGTTTCTGTTGTACATAATTTTGTTGTTTCCAGACTGTTTCATAACTGGAATTGCCATTGGCTTCTTTTACTTACCCTAATGCTTTTGAGATTCATTCTGTTGTTTCATTTATCAGCAGTTGCTTTCATTTTATTGCTGAGTTATATTTTATTCTACAAATGTACCAAAATTTGTTTATCCATTTACTGCTGATAGATGTTTGGGTTATTTCCAGTTTTTAGCTATTATGAGTAAAACTGCTATAAATATTCATATACAGGTCTTTGTGTGCACACGTGTTTTTATTTCTTTTGTGTAAATATTTAGAGTGGGTTTGTTGGGTCATAAGATATATTGTTAAGTTTATAAGGAACTGCTTCACTATTTTCCAAAGAAGTTGTACAATTTTGCATTCATACCAGCGATTTTGAGTGTGTTGGGTTTTCCACACTCTTGTCAGCACTTGGAATAGTCAAACATTTTAATTTTAGCCATTTTAGTAAGTCTGTATCGATATCTCATTGTTACTTAAATTTGCGTTTTGCTAATGCCTGATGATGTTGAAGATCTTTTCATAAGCTTATGCTTATGAAAGCATACATATTTTCTTTGCTGAAATACCTGTTCCAATCTTTTGCTCATTTCTTAGATTGCATTCTTTGTCTTTTATTGATTTATAAAAATTACTTACATATTCTCAGTACAAGTCCTTATTAGGTGTTTTGCAAGTATTTTTTTTAGCAAGTCGGTGTCTTGTCTTTTTATTTTAACATAATTATTTTTAGAAAAGCAGAAAATTTTCATTTTGATGAAATACAGTGTCTCAATTTTTTCAGTTCATAAACTTTGTCTCCTTAGAGTTATTTACCTAATTCAAGTCTATAACAGTTTTCTGTGTTTTCTTCTAGAAGTTTAATAGTTTTAACTCCTACATTTTGGCCTTTATCACTTGAATTTTTAAAAGTCAGTTTTATTTACTCCTTTATATTTGAATGTCGCACAAACTGCTTCTTTTAAATTTTACATGTAAAACTGGGAGGGATAAAATATAATAATCTGGTAGTGGAATGGTCCTTATAATTTTTATTGAAATTCAATAATTTCATAGCAAATGCTGTCATCTGCTCCTTTTTGGAGCTTCCTATACTGATAGTGTTGGCTGCTTATGATGTTTGAGATATGGCTTCACCAAAGCTAATTTAACTGCACACATGAAGAGGCTGAATTTTACTATGCAAACTATAACTCAAAATATAAATAAAGCAAAAGAAAAGTACATGGCTACAGAATAGATTCTTCCCAGTCACATTTTTATTTACATGTAGTTATGTATACTTGATTATTTATAATTTTATATGAGTATAAGAAAAAAGGGTGTTAGCAGGTACAGTGGCACATGCCTATAATTCCAGCAGCTAGGGAGGCTGAGGCAGGAGGACCAAGAGTTCAGAGCCAGCCTCAGCAACGGCAAGGCACTAAGCAACTCAGTGAGACCCTGTCTCTAAATAAAATATTTTTTTGAATAAAGGGCTGGGGATATGGCTCCATGGAAATCTCCCCTGTATTCAATCCCTGGTACAAAAAAAAAAAGAAAGAAAGAAAGAAAAGAAAAGAAAGTTCTTAGATGATCTAAATCCAAATATGAACTTTGCTTATCTGTAGGAAATGGGTATGAGGACAATTTTACTTTTTATTTTACACATATCTGTATTGCTAAATTTTTTAAAAGATTCATATGTTACAACAAATCCCACATTATGTATAATTATATTACACCAATAAAAATATTTTTCTAAAAGATTCTCCTACCTTGGTGTACCATGTTTTCTTAACAATTTACATTACTAATATCCCATCTCATCTAACTTAAGAAATAAAATTAACTCTGAGAAAACTTTTTTCTTTTTATAAGAATAATTCTAACTTCCAAGTTCTAAATTCAAACAGCACATACCTTTTTATTTTTTCTCTGACACCTTTTGTGTATAACTGCCTTCGCCACAGTGTCTCCTTGAATTAATTTTAAGGCCCCTTAAAAAGATGTCTGAAAAGTTTTGTGAAAATATTTCTAATCAAAATGCCATCTTTGAAAACACTTTGGGAAATTAGATATATCAAACATAAACCTGTCAACAAGGTCAACAGAAACCAGGATTTACAACCAAATGCTAAACAACCACACTGCCATCTCTTCTGATAGATTAAATCAAAAGGTTTCTTTGGCGCTTTCTCCTTAAATTTTGATTTGAGTCATTTTTATTTGTGAAACTGAAAACAGAATCAAGGTTTTATGGGTGACAGATATAAATCACAATTGCATCGAATGCTAGTTTTTATCTATAAAATGTCCTTCTGTAAATAATGCATCCAGGACCACTTACTGAGAATACGTAAGTGTTTATAATGGTCCCTAATTCCATTTTTATCAAAATGTCAGTGCCTAAAATACAACATTCAATAACATACTATAGCTACATCATCTTTTAGTCTTACCTTTCAAAAACTGCTATGATATGATACCTTTTTTGATTTTCATATTGTTACTAATAAGGTTCCCTAAAAGGCTGGGGATGTACCTCAGTGGTGGATAGAGCATTTGCTTAGAAAGTACAAGAACCCTAGGTTTAATCCCCAGTATCAAAAAAATAAAAATAAAAGATAAAGGAGGAAAAAGCATTACAGTTGTTTGTGGATTGCAGAAAACAAATATGTGCTTACTCCGACATTTTATAGATCAGTGACTAGACTCCAGTAGGCATCCTTTAGTACATTTTTAAAGTCCCCTGAATCTTGCTCGCCTCCCTCCCCTATTCTGTTCCTGGAAGACCTCCTTTCCTCTCAGGACGGTAGTGGTAAGCATTTCCACAGAGGGAGGATGGGATGTGTATCAGTCAGCTTTACATCACTGTGACGAAATGCCTGAAAAATCAACCTAAAGGAGGTTCTCCCTCATGGTTGCTTGGCCCTATTGATTTGGGGCTTGTGGCGAGGCAGCATATCATGGTAGAAATGTGTCATGGAAGAAACCTGTTCACCTTATGAACAGTGGCTAGGAAGCAAAAAAAGAAGGAGTTTGGATCCCAATATCCTCTTAAAAAGCACACCCCAAATGACCTAATTTCCTTCCACTGGGCCCAACCCCCTAAAGGTCCACCACCTACCAATAGCTTACAGGCTGGGACAAAGCCTTTAGTCCGTAGGCCGTTGAAGGGCATTTATGATCAAAACCTAACAGTTTATATCAAAATGTAAAGGTTTGGAGGTGTAGCTTAGTAGAAGAGCATTTGCCTAACATGTTGTATTGGTTTCCTAACCTGCATTGCAAGAAAAAAAAAAAGGTATCATA
>NW_026000057.1:4812073-4816814 GCF_001458135.2 Marmota marmota marmota | reverse complement strand
GGGGGGTGACTCAAAACAGAGTAGGGAGGAAGAGCATGAGAAGAAGATTACCACTAAACAGGGAAGAGAGGTGGGAGGGAATGGGAAGGAGAAGGGGAATTGCACGGAAAATGGAAGGAGACCCTCATTGTTATACAAAATACATATATGATGGTGTGAGGGGGAAGAAAAAAAGAGAGAGAGAAATGTGTCACAGTAGATTGGATAGAGAGGGGATGGGAGGGGAGGGGAGGGGAGGGGGGATAGGAAGGGCAGCAGAATACAACAGACACTAGTATGGCAGTATGTGTATACGTGGCTGTATAACCAATGTGATCCTGCAACCTGTACACGTGGAAAATGAGAATTCATACCCCATTTGAATCAAATGTATGATATGTCAAGATCATTGTATTGTCTTGAGCAACTAATAAAAAATATTTAAAAAAACAGGTGGGGGAAGAAATGGCAAAAGCTAAAGATGGTTAATTTTCAAGAGTCATATTTATTTATTTTTTTGTTTGTTTTTTGCTGGGGATTAAACCTAGAGGGGCTTAACCACTAAGCCACATCCCCACCCCTTTTTTATGTTTTATTTTGAGACAGGGTCTCACTAAGTTGCTTAGTTAGAGCCTTAGCTTCTGAGGCTGGCTTTGAAATTGTGATCCAATTCACCATTTCTACGAGGCTGAGCTTCCCCAGCTGCTGGAATTACAGGTGTATGCCTCCACACCCAGCAAGAACCATATTTAAAATTGGAACACAGAGAGTCTTCAGAAAAAGAAATGAACATAACTTCTACTAAGGCAAGAGCTTTTAATGCTGTCTTTCTTTCCGATGTTACTTTACCCAGATTTTGTTGGGTTTTTTTTGTACTGAGGATTGAACCTGGGGGTACTTTACCAACTGAGCTGCATACCCACCTCTTTTATACAAAGCCTCACTAAGTTGCTGAGGCTGGCCTCCAACTTGAGATCCTCTTTCTTCAGCCTTCCTGAGTCACTGAGATTACAGGTATGCACTACTGAATCTGGCAACCAGATTTTTTTAATCTAATATCATTATTACTGCTTACATTTATCTCCCACCCACCTCCCCCTACACACACATACACATACTTAGAAATTATAAAGTATAACCTAGGGAATAAAGTGACCACATAATGATTATGAGATTTTTTTAAACACTATCTGAATTGACTGAAAATTAAGGAAAGAAAAAGACTCAAATGATGTAGACTAATTAGCTAGCACTTCACTGAAAATTGTTTTTCTTTCCAAAAAATTTGCCTTTGTATTTAGGTCCTCAAGCTCTATTCCAAGTAATCTTTCTTGGTGGAATCCTATCTATAACTTCTATAACTTCAATGACACTGAGTATATACCAATTACCTCGGTATTTTCCTGGAAAAATATCTCAATTAATTATTTGCTTGGACAGTCTAGAATTTACCAAGCTGAATAAATATGATCTCAGAAAACAAAAAGCTTATCACCATCTCTAATCTCTAATATCTCAATCACGTCCTGCACACATTACTGATCAAAGAAACACAAAACAGTAACATTTCAATCCTTTGCCTACTGTTTCAGCTAAAATTACAAAGATTAAGAATAGTCAGTGTTGAAATCATGGGTAAAAAGAAGGAACTAGAAAAGTAAATTATAAAACAAAAACTATATATATTCTGAGAGAAATTTAACCAAAAGTCTGCATTAAAATTATTTAAAAACTCTTTGACACTGAAATTTTATTTCAGGGAATTTATCCAGGAAGGCCAAAATCAAGGTATCCGCCATGCTGGGCTCTCGGAGAGAATCTAGAGAAGAATCAGCTTGGAAGCGTGTTTAGGTTGTTGGCCGAGTTCAGTTCCTTGAAGTCGTAGGACTGAGGTTCTGGGTTTTTCGCTGGCTACCTTGAGCAATTTGAGGACACCTTATTTCTCCATGTAACCCCTCCCTCCTCACAGGCTTTCTGATTCCCGTTTTTTGCAACCAGCCAAGAAACATCCTCTACTTTTCAGGGCTAATGTGATTAATTTAGGCGCACCCCAGTCATCTTCCTGTCTTAACTGTACTCTATAACGTAATACAACCATGGGATTGATTTTTCTTCATTTGCATAAGTTCCAGAGTTTCAGGGGGTAGGGAGGAGCAGTATTTGGGAGGATCATAAATCTATTTACCACATCATGGAACAAAATACAATAACTGAAAATATATTTGATATTTGGTATCCCCATCCAAAAATATACTCTAGCTATTAAATATTTCTGAAGCAATTTGCAATCAGCTACTGCTTTAGGTCTCCATCCTCTCCCCAGGCCCTGGATATTCTCCAGCCCCTCCCTAAGAAGACCTCGGCTTCACCGTGATGAATTCATTAAAAGACTGGTGCCTGCTATTGCAGTGACCCCAGGCCCCAGTCTGTCCCTTCTGATGCTTGGTGCCCAGCAAGTAATGATCATTAAATATTTTGAACATTGTCCCTGGATTTAAATCCATATTCAATAACAGAAAAGAAAGATACTTGAATACTATTAAGCAAGGTTCAAACTAGGTTTTAAGAAAAGAAAAAGGAGATAAAAACAAAGGAGGGAGGGAGAAAACCAGAGCTGCCTTTATTTTGTCCATTTTACGTATTGTAGAAAGCATAATTTCTGGCATGGAGAGACCAGATAGGAGCATACGCTTCATGCATGACACAAGCTAAAGAATCCAGGAACTGCCATATATTCCCTCTCAGATTTCTAGAGACTTCTTTAAATGTGCGAACTTACTCAGCATTCGCAAACGCTCATAAAACCTGCTGGTGGGACTGTAAATCGGTCCAGCCTCTCCAGAGGGCAATCTGGAAATCAGTATCAAAATGCTTTGAAAGAGCACAGCTTCTGACTGCGTATTCCTCTTCTAGGAATTTATTCTAAGTGAACAACAATGAATGTGCCCTCAGATTTCTCCCTAAGACAATCTATTGCAGTGTTCATTCTAGTAATAAATAATTAGAAATCACCTAAGGTCCACAAATAGGGCATTAAACTAAATAAATCATGGGTACCACCTTGTGATGGGAAAAAAAAAAAGATGGTCATTTAGTATCATATTGTGGAAGAGTAGTTACTGGCATGAGGAAATGTTTAAGATAAACTGAGGATTTAAAATTTGTTTTGATTATTTTACCTTCTGTATTTTTTTTTTCAAATAAGAAACCAAGTTTTGGAACTTGCTTGAGTGCACTTTATTGGCATGGAAAGCCCATGGTACATTTTTAGTGGAATAAAGCAAGTTGCAAAGCAAAACAAAAAACAAAACTATAGTTTATTTTTAAGGTGACATAAGTGATTTGAGTTTATGTTCAGATCGTGGGTCTGTCACTTAGTAGCTGAGTGACTTTAAAGTCGCTTACCTCCTAATGCCTCAATTTCCTTATCTTTAAAAAAAAATTAAGGTTGGAGATATATCTCCATGGTAAAGCACTAGCTTACCAGGTGCAAGGCCCTGTGTTCAATGCCCAGCACCAAATTAATAAAGAGCCGTGACAACTCAACAATAAAATAAAGCCCAATTTAAAAATGGGCACATGATTTGAACAGATGATTTTCCAAAGAAGATACACAAATAACCAATAGGTACCTATAAAGATGCCCAATATCATAGTCATAAGTAAAATGCAAATCAAAACTGTAATACCCCTCAATATCCATTTGGATGGCTATAATCAGAAAAGAGGGATAATAACAAGTGTTGGGGAGTTGCAGAAAAACTGGAACCCAAATACCCTAGTGATAGAAATATGAAATGGTACCACAGCTTTGGAAAACAGTTTGGCAGTTCCTCAAATTGTTAAATACAGAGTTAATTTATGACCTGGAGAGTCTACTCCTAGGCGTGTACCCAAAGCCATTGAAAACATATGTTCATACAAAAACTTTTAAGTCAATAGTCAAAGCAACATTCTTCATAATATCCAAAAACTGGAACAACCCAAAAGTCCATCAACTGATGAACTGATTTTAGAAACAGTCTATACCCACACAATGAAATATTGTTCATCATTGAAAAGGAATAAATCAGCAAAACGTATTACAACATGGATGAATTTTGAAAACATGCTAAGTGAAAAGAGCCAGACACTAAAGACTATGTGCTGTGTGAGTTTATCTCTACAAAATGTCAAGAATAGGCAAATCTATAAAAGCAGAAGGTAGATTAGCTGTTGCTTAGGACCAGGAGTAGGGCATGGAGAGGGTGTGAGGAGAATTGGAGAATGACTTTTTGGAGGATGATGAAAATTCTGAAGTTAGATAATGGTCAAGGTTGAACATCTTTGTGACTATATGAAAAATCACTTGATTGTTCAGTTTGTAAAAATGAAAATTTAAAAAAAAAATGTTTTTTAGTTGTCAATGGACCTTTATTTTATTTATTTATATGCAGTGCTGAGAATCGAACCCAGTGCCTCATACATGCTAGACAAGCACTCTACCACTGAGCCACAACCCCAGCCCTAAGAAGGCAAATTTCATGGCATGTAAACTATATCTCAATAAAGCTGTTAA
Source organism: Marmota marmota marmota (assembly GCF_001458135.2). Taxonomy (NCBI): domain Eukaryota; kingdom Metazoa; phylum Chordata; class Mammalia; order Rodentia; family Sciuridae; genus Marmota; species Marmota marmota. Next base: position 4,812,277 of record NW_026000057.1, on the reverse strand, counting down.
CTTTTAAAGTAACAATAAAAGAATATAGATAATAACAGTAACTATGCTGTGGGTTGTTAAAAATATTTAAATGAGTTAATAATTTGCAAAGTGCTTAAAAATACTTGATCCTGGGCTGGGGATGTAGTTAGGTAGTGGAGTTCTTGCCTAACATGTGTTAAGTGCCCGAGTTCTTTTCCCAGTACCAAAAAAAAAAAAAAAAAA
>NW_026000057.1:4786184-4812051 GCF_001458135.2 Marmota marmota marmota | reverse complement strand
ACAAAAAAAAAAAAAAAAAAAAAAACACTTTGATCTATCATAAGTGCTATGTAAATTATCAATAAAACGATGTTTCATCAAGGTAAAAATCCATGTTTTGGTACACATGCCCACCTACTCCTAACACAAAGTACTAAATATAAAAATAATTTGTAATACAAAAAACTGGTAAAATATTATACATTATTAATAAATGAATGCTTTATAAAGATGTATAGAATATATTATTTGAAAAAAATTAAACATATAAAATAATGCTATTTATTTTATATATATAATACATATATATTGTATATGTATGTGTGTGTGTAATACACATATATTAATATGTAGATTTTTTTTCTAGTGCTGGGGATGGAACCCAGAAGTTCTTTGCCTCTGAGCTACATCCCATTCCTTTTAAACTTTTTAAATTATTTGTTTATTTATGTATGTATTTATTTGTGTGTGTGTGTGTGTGTGTGTGTGTGTGTGTGTGTGTTACTGAGGATGGAACCCAGGAGCACTTTACCACTGGGCTATTGCCGCAGTCCGGCTGCAGCAAAATAACCGGGGGGTGACGAACAACTTGTGTACGCTGATACAGCAGGAGTAGGAGCCATTTATTGCAGGACAGGAGCAGTATTTATACATTCCACACAGCTTATCTAATTAGCATAAACTAGATACATCAGTCAACCAATAAGAAATCTCCACACTTAATGGCTCGCTGGTGTTACTTCACAAACCACTCCCTCTGGCATTTTGCCAGGCGCCATCCAGACTTGTTTACAGACTCTAACATTTCTCTGGCAAAATACCAGGCGCCATCCTGACTTGTTTACAGACTCTAACAGGCTATACCTCTGTTCCCTTTTTTTGTTTGTTTATTTGCAACAGAACCTTGCTAAGATGCTGAGATGGGTCTCTCACTTGCAATCCTTCTGCCTCAGTCTCCTAAGTTGCTGGCATTACAGGAGTTCCCCTCTACACCCTACTGTATAGCCAATACATGTGTGTATTATATATGTAAAATGTATGTATATAATACATATATGTATGAAGAACAAAAATACCATGAGAATAATTAGCAAATTCAGAACAGTGTTTTTCTCTGGAGCAAAGGATCATGGAGGGGCACACATGAGACAGCAAGAATATAATGCTATATATATTTTTTTAAATGCCTAACTGAAGCACATATAAAGATTTAATAAAGGTGAATGGTAGGCATTTAGGTCAAAATTACATTTTCTAAACTTTTGTATGAAGAGTGATTTTTAATAAATGAAGAAAATGTATACCTTCCATTCCCTAAACAGAAAGAATTTTTGTTATGCAAAACCATTATTATAATTATTATTATCTTATGATTTTTCTTGATTAACTCAGAATTTTTTGTTTAATTTCTTTCCTATTAGACTCAATGGCAAAGTACCTTCTGCTCTCATTAAATGACTATTTTATTATAAGATAATTTCAGATATTTTATAAAGGATGATAAGCAAATAAATTATTATAAGTTTCTCCAATTGCTGTTCCATTTCCAGATTATCTTTACAGTATTTTTTATAGCTTACAAATTTTAACATTATTCAATGATTCAAGAGGAAATCATTCAGGCAAATTTCAACACCATTTTTTCTAAATTGACAGGGGAAAGTTGTATATATTTATACAACTTTATGTGTGTACGTGTGTGGTACTGAGGATGGAACCTCTATGTATATGGAGCACATAATGTTTTGACATATACATACCTTGTAATATAGCTAAATCAAGCTATTTACCATATGCATTACTTTACATACTTCTTTTGTTGTATAGTGAAAAGACTTAAATCTACTCTTAGCAATTTTCAAGAGTATATCATTACTAACTATAATCATCATGGTGTACAATAAATCTTTTGAACTTATTTCTCATGTGTAACTTCAACTTTGAGTCCTTCAACCAACATGTCCCCAATCCTCCACTCCCCCAGGTCTCTGTTAACTAACATTTACTATACCTATGAATTGAATATTTTTAGTTTATACATACGAGATCAGACAGTATCTGTCTTTCTATGACTTACTGACTGCGTTTAACATAATGTCCTCCAAGCTCACTTATTTTGTTACAAATGACAAGATTTACCTTTTTATTTTTTTAGGCTGAATAGTATTCTACTGCCTGTAGGTACATTTTCTTTATTCATTTGTATTGGTCAGCATTCCATCACCATAATGAAAGGCCTTAGGCAAGTAACTTATGAAGAAAAAGGTTTATTTTGGCTCAGAGTTTTGGAGGTTCAATTCATGATCCGCTGATGCCACTGTTTTAGGTCCCTGGTAGAATGAATGCAGGAGCTCACAGCTCACTTCAGGAGCCAGAGGCAAAAGTGCAAAGAAGAGGAAGAGGCTGAGATCTCACAGTGTCCTTCAAGGGCATGACTCATATGACCTAAGGACCTTCAAAGCCCCACTTCCTAAGGGTTCTCCCACCAACCAGTAGTGTGATAGTGCAAGCAAGCCTTCAACACATGGACTTTGGGCGACCCTTGTCAAACTACAGCACCAAACATCTGCTGATGGATGCTTAGATTGATTCCATCCTGTAATTATCACAGTCTCATTAAAACCAGTTATTAAAATTTGACATAGTATAAGGAAAAATCATTTCTATGTACTGTCAACTGAGGTTGATAGAGGAACATGATATTTGAGGAGTTCCTCATTTTCCTTCGACACCTTTATTCTTTGTATTCTTTCTTATGTCTAGATCAAAGATGATTTATCACAGATGTTGTTGTACATGACTTGGGTTGTTTTCCTGCCTTGTGAAATTTTAACGAGGCAAACTTAACATTTTGCTTTTTATTCATCCTTCATATGTGAAGAATCCCAAAGAGTACTTTTTCCTGAAAGACTCATGGCCTAAATGGAACTAAATAACTAAACAAAAACGTATCAGTACAATTTTAAGGGTTATTTTGTTTGATATTTGGATGCTAATTCAATAAACAATCCCAAAGACTAAGTTCAGCCTTTATAATATTTCTATTCTTTATTATTTAAAATTTGTAAATATCTACCAGCTCACATAGAATATAATATTTAAGTTTTCTAACATATTATCTCATAACACTGATATTTATTTTAAATCCTTATACATTTATTATGTTTAATGGTCTGTTTTGTACATAAAATTAGCAGTGTTCACAATCAGTACTCTACAAGACCTACAGACTGAACATTTAAATTACATGGAGTTCTTTTTCATTCCAAAGTTCATGCAGAGTGCAAATCTATATCTCACAGTGAATACTTGGCTAATAACAGTGAACCTGGTTCTGTCCTAAACCTGCTATTGGTTTTGTCATGCAGATTCATTGTGATAGTAACATATGTCAACACCTATGTCAACACCTATGTCACTGATCTTGCAAAATGCTTAAGAATGACACCGAAGTAGGCAATTGGCTAGTCAGGCTTCCAAATGCCATGGCCTAAGCCAAGGGCAAAAATAAATAAATAAAAGGCCAACTAGTGAGGCTGATATCAAACTATGGGGTATCCCTAAAGCCTGCATCTCCTTTATGCCATATCCACATAGATACATATTCTAATTCTATATTTTAATTTGCATGTATATAAAAATAACATGGAAATGAGACACAGAGTTGCAGAGTGGATCATGCTATGGCTGCTCTTGTCCTTACTGATCATAATGATTCATTCTCATCTATAACCCACTGCCACTGTGACATTGGATAGCAGCTTCTCAGGCAACCATCCCTCATATCCAAATCCCAGTGTATTCCCCCATTGTTATAGAGCTCCTTCCTGATGAACGTGGACAAAATGGGCTTCCTGGTGAATTCTGAAGAAAAGAAGAAAACAAGATTATTTGAAGCATAAAAGGCATTCATATAAATGAATAAATCCTAGGAATCATTATCCAATTGGAATTGAAAAGGTAAAAATAAGACAAAAATTCTCACTATGGTTTAGCTAAGTGGTACGCTATTCTAAGAAATGTCCATTTCTGGTAAGCAAGATGTAATTTTTCAATAGTGAATAATTTGCCTTGAATCTTCAGACTGTATCCTTTTCCAATTGCCCAACCCCCATATAGAAGCAAGAATAATGGTTTTCAAAGATTTAGGTCTCAGGGGCCTTCAGACCCTAAAAAAAAAATATTGTTGATCCTAAAAAGCTTTTGCCTATAATATAATCTATATTATATTTATATATTGATACTTACTGTATTAGATAACAAAACAGAAACCTTGTAAATGTTTATGTGTTGGTCAGCTTCTTGTTGCTGTGTCCAAAGTGCCTGACAGGAGCAACTTAAGGAGGAAAGATTTGTTTTGACCCACAGTTCAGAGGTTTCAGTCCGTTGTTGGTCTACTCCATTGTTTTGGGCTGAAATGAGGCAAAACATCAGGGGACAGGGTATTGGCAGAGGAAAGATGTTCAGCTCATATCAGTCAAGAAGCAGAGAGAGAAAGAGAGAGGAAAGGGCTGGGGAAAACAAATACTCTCAAGATACACCCAAGACCTACTTGCAACCATGCACACCACCTACCATTTCAACTACCTCTCAGGAGTCCAGTCACCTTTCAATGGATGAACCCACTAATGGGGTTAGAGCCCTCCTATCCAACCACTAATGATCACTCTGAACATTGCTGCCACCAATGATCACTCTGAACATTGCTGCTTTGAGACTAAACCTTCAACACTCAAGTGAGTCTTTAGGGCACACGTCAAATCCAAACCACAACTGTTTATTTTATTTTATTTTAAAGTAACATAATAAACACTTTATAAATTAATATAAAGTTATGTTTTATTTATATAAACTATATTTTCCAAAATAAAAATAGTGAGGAGTAATTTACATTTAGTGAAAAGACTTACATTTTTGCAAATCTCTTTGAAGTCTGGTTTAACAGAAGACAGCTGGATTTTCATATCTGCATGTGCATTCAATCTCTTGTAGTATATGATTTTGAAGAAAATCCAGCCTCACAATAGATGTATAGTTAGAAAAAGAAGACTATTTAACTGGCTGTTCGATAATTGTGATATCAAAATTTGACAGATGTAATTAAAAGTTGCGCGCACTGTGAAATTTGAAAATGCACAAATGAACTTTTCCTGTCTTGTTGCATGAAACCATTGGTTTATCTTACATTTAAATCTACATATGATTTTTATAACATCACACACTGATCATTTGGAAAACAACAGATCAAAAAGTTAAGCAGATCTTCCGAAGGCTGACATATTTTTATACAACATTTTTTTTAAATCCCATTTATTAACACCACCTCCAACCTCATCAGAAAGTGTTTAAGTGTTGGGAAGCTATAGAGTTGATGATGGCAGATATACAAGTCTTCCAAAATTCTAATTTTTACTTGAAAACTCCAATTTTATCACTGTCAACAAATACTGTCAGTTGCTCTTCTTGAAGTGACAGTCTTGCTTTGTTCATTTTGGAGAAAATGTCTGCCATTCTTTCAAGTAAAAAATGGTGTTCTTTGGAAAATAAAAGTGGCTGTTCAGCCTACCATTCAGGTTCACAAGTGATTTTCCTATCAAGCACTGTGGCTGGATACTCAGAAGTGCTTTACGTATGCTTTCCATTTTGTCTTGCAGCATCATTTGTTATGTGGACTCAAGAATTGAGACTTAATAAAATTAATGCATTTTTCTCTTTTATTACAGATAGTAATAGAAAGTGGCTTTTTTGTTTGTTTGTTTAATGTGAGTGCATGCTGTGAAGAAGCCAATGTCTAAAAGCAGCTGGTTCAGCTGTCTGGACTTATAACAGTCTAACAATTTTACTCTCCATTCCTTCTGCACCATTCTATTTGCATTGATGCAAATGTCAACACAGTGAAAAGAGCAAATGATGCCTTAGTACCATCATGAAAATAACTTTAGCTTCTCCAAGTGCCTAAAAGGATCTTGGAGATCCTCAAGGGTCTGTGGACCACGATTTGAGAATCTTTGGGTTACACCATCTTAATTTACTGTTTTCTGTCATGACTTGTTAATCCTTTCCCTTTCATGAAAGGAATATCTTACTGCCCGTTTCAAAAACTACTAAAGCAAAGGCCATAGTTTTTTTTAACTTATTATAAATATGCATGCTATGGATATACCTGCAGATATATAAAATCATATATGCACATGTAGCTTTTCCTTACAAAATGTTAGTAAGAACCAAATATTGAAAACAATGTAGCCATTGATAGATTTGTGAAATAAATCAGGGTACATCACCATAATGGAAATGCACTGTATAGAAATATACAAAACTATTCAGCGGACTGGGGCTGTGGCTCAGCAGTAGAGCCCTTGCCTAGCACATGTGAGGCATTGGGTTCAAACCTCAACACCACATAAAAATAAATAAATTAAGTAATTATTTTTTTAAAAAACCTATATGGCAGTAAACTGAAGGAAAAGAAAGAAAAGAAGAGGAGGAAGAGGAGGAAAAGAGAAGGAACTGAAAGAGGACAAGGAAGAGGCGAGAAGAGCAGGGGTTCTTTTTACACACTTATCACCAGGATAGACTTATTGAACGTTAAAAAAAACCAAACAAACAAAAAAAGCAAAGTGCAGAGTACCAAATACAGCATGTGGTGTGGTTTGAAAGTTTGTATCCTCTTTAAAATAAATTTTAAACTTAATCACTAGCATGGTAGATTAAGACATGGGACCCTTAGGAAGTAATTATATCATAAGGACTCTGCCTTCCTGGGTAGGAGTGATGCCTTATAAAGAGGCTTCACACAACCTTCACCCCATTTCCTCTCTGTTTTCCATCATTCAAGGACACAATCATAAGGAACCACCTTGTAGAGGTCAAGCATTCACCCACTGGTGCCTTGATCTCCTGGACCTCCCAGCCTCCAGAACCGTGAGAAATTCATTTCTATTCATCATAAATTACCCAGTCTTAGTTACTTTTATAGTATCATGAATGGACTAAGACCTGCTATATGAAAAACTTCCTAATGCTTCTATTTGTATAAGGAAACAATAGGAGGGAACAAAAGGAACCAATAAAAATGGTTATTAAAGGAAATTGGGGGGGGGGGGTAAAAGGAAGACAGAGACACAGGTAAAAACTAAGCTTCACAACATACATTATCATAAAAATATATTACCCACTCACAAAATATTTTAAGTAAAAAACACAGTATGATCATTTTTGTAAGCTGTACAATTTTAAGTGTTTTTTTTTAATCATTCCATTTCTACAAATCAATGGAGAATAATTTAGGTAATATGTCAGTATAAGCCTTTTGAGCAACTTTAAGAAAGCTTATATATCCCCAGACTCCAGAGTAAATTTCTTCTACATGTGTTCTACGGAAGCACACCATCGATAAAGAGTACTCAGTATTCAGGCTGGGGGTGTAGCTCAGTGGAACAGCACGTGCTTAGCAAGCACAAGGCCCTGGGTTTGATCCCCAGCACCACACACCCACATACAAAAAGAGCACTTAGTATTTCCTTTTAAAGAGCAAACTGCTTAAATTATTTTCAAACTATCAAGTGTATTTGTTAATTGACCAATCAATTTACTTTCTTTCCCTGAAACCAATTTTATTTAATATCTAGTTAATGAATGAAAAATTTACACTGTACTATGCTCATCTATATTTCTATGTTCAAAGATAAACAGAAATATCTAGTTTTCACAGACTCCTCTAGAATACTTTTTATTGATAGTTTCATCTTTGCTGCTTAAACTCATTCAGATTCTCTTCCAATAATACGTGTTCATACATAAAGATGAAAAGTGTAAAACTATTTTATTAGAAATATTGATTTTAAATTTAAGACTGTTGAGAATAAATTGCTTGTTTAAGAAAAGCCAGAGGGAAAACAGAGAACTAGGGCATTCTGTGTAAATAAGCACTGTTAGGGCATGCCATTCTCCTCATAATTTGTATGAGGAAATATTGTGCAATCACGTATAATTCATGTCTCTGAACCTCAGCTGCAAAGAAAAAAGGGATCTGTGACACAATATTGTCACAGATGATGTCTGTCAACTTAAATTCACGGTACATACATAATACCTACACACTTATTATTCTCCCTCCTTGTCCACTAAACATCTGGCAAATAAATATTTTGTCAGAAGAAAAACTCTCTCCAAAAACATCTGCAATATAATCTGAAGAACTTAAAGGGTGGTTTTTTTTTTTAATCAGGTCCAATAAGCAGTGATCCAGCCAGTCAATATCCTTCAGCAAACACTGCTTAGCCCCAAAAGACCCCTTAGTCAGTGGACAGGAAGGATTCTCCAGGAACTGTCCAAAGGAATCCTAATCAGGGTGACTAGAGTTCTTCCTAGTGCATCCTTCTATAAAGAGATAAGCTCTAAGCTAGGACTCTGCACACAGGCATGCGAGGATTCTGAAAAACATGATCTTCTTTAAAAGAAAGATAAGTCATGCCACACAGGATTTTAAGTGAAAACTAATTCTTACACTAGTGGATCCGTTAACATGGAAATTTTCAGCAACTTTTCCTGAAAATTCTATTAATTTCCCTGTTATGAATTCCACATGTGTTAGCCAGCTTTTCATCACTATCACCAGAAGACCTGACAAGAACAATTTAGAGGAGAAAGAGTTTATTTTGGCTCACGATTTCAGAGGTTCAATCCATGGTCAGCTAACTCCACAGCTCTGGACTCAGGTGAGGCAGAACATCGTGGTGGAAGAATGTGGTGGAAGGAAGCTGCTCAACTCAAAACAGTGGGAAGCAGAGAGAGCTTGGGTGTAAGGAGCCAGGGATAATATAATCCCCAAGAGCGTGCTCCCAGTGACCAACTTCTTCCAGCCACACCCTACCTGCCTATCGCTACCCATTAATCAATTCAAATTATTAATCCTTCAAATGGATTAATCCACTAATTAGGTTATGGCTCTCATTATCTGACCATTTCACCTCTGAACATGCCTTCATTGCCTAACATGAGCTTTCTGGGGAATAATTCCTGTCCAAACCATAACAAGGATGTATTGACTCATGGAACTAGAAAGAGTATGGATGTCATTGGCCTCAGGAATAGCTGAATAGAGGGACTCAACATTCTCCTTTCTCCTGGTTCTGCTTTTTTTCCCAGTTCCCTTCCTCCCTCTACTTGTTCTCTGTATTCTCTTTTTCTCCTCTTTCATCCCTCTCCACCACAACTCAATTTCTCATTGTATTGCCCATCCCCTAATTGCAGTTCCCTCCGTAAGGTGGAAGTTCTCAGTTAAACAGTCATAACTTAGGAACCCCAGAGGAAGAATATCTCGAGTTTGGATACACAAAAATTCAAGGAAAAAAAAGTCTGATGCGCCTAGTCTGGGACACAGGTCTCCTTTCTATCAATTGCTAAAATCTAGGAAGGTATGAAACTGCTTGACTGCACCCCTCTGTCCTCACAATCACACTGTTGGAGTGAAGTCAGTCAAAGCAGGGCAGTAGACCTACCAGAAGAGGTAGAAGTACGTGACCTACAGGACTTCAGATGTCCCATGCAGAATGTAATCCATCATTTTTGCAAAGTAATTTGAAAACATAGTATCAACATCCTATAAATCCAAGGCTGAAATCTATGCTAAGAATCCCAAATCAAGAAATCATATGTCTCAGGAAGCATACCATAGCCAGGCATGGGGGCACTTGCCTGTAATCTCAGCATCTCCAGAGGCTGAGGCAGGACAATCACCCATTTAAGAACAGCCCCAGCAACTTAGTGAGACCCTGTTTCAAATTATAAAATAAAATAAAGACCTTGGGATATATCTCAGGGGTAGAGTTTGCCTGGAATGTGTGAGACCCTGAGTTCAATCCCCAGTACTAAAAGAAAGAAAAGGAAAAGATCAAAACATCATTATAATACTGTCACTTGTAATCGATCTAAGAGCCCAATAAAAGGAAAATAAATAGGTAAATTATAATGTAATCTCAGAGTAGAATATAATGTTGCTATGAAGAAAATAGACTACTGTCTACTACTAGGACCCTGGGTCCAAGGGGGAAAATACAAATGTGTGTGTGTGTGTGTGTGTGTATGATATGATTATATCTATCTATCTATCTATATCACACACACTGTGTGTGATATAGATAGATATAATCATATATCACATATATATATTGTACATGCACATGTATGTATGCATATATCCTGAAGAAACAAGTAAATAGAAAAAATATAAGAAATAAAGAAACAACTCCAAAATATTAATAGACTGTGGATACTGTGGCACTGGATGATCATTTATTTTTTACACATAGTCTTCTATTGTTTTCATATTTTTGTAACAAACATGCATAATTTTAATGATGAAAAACCACTAACTTGAAACTTAAGAGAAGCTTTGAGACTCACACATTTAAGTACCAGATGGGCAGTCTCTGAAATTCTCATCTTTCCAAGTTTATAAGTGCTCCTCAATCTTGGTCATTAATTTCAAAATATTATCATGAGTGGAAAGCAATCCAATAGCCTTTACCTATTCTAGGGAAGGAAACCTGCTGGAAGGTAAAGGACATACAACTATTCAGCCATATAAGAAGGGAGGGTTTGCTTTCCTAATCTCCTCAAATCTGTTTCACAGACAAACGTCATCGGGCAGCAGACACAGCAGGTTGACTGCTTCCATAAGGATGAATTCAAAACATGTAGAATGGATCAGAAACAACCAGGCTCCGTGAGACTAAAGCAAGGTCTAGAGACAATCTCCCCAACCCTACCCGACCTTCAGACTTCCCATCTGCTGACCCTAAGCCCTGCAGAGTGCGGACCTTGTCTGCCCTCTCCAGACCCACAGATGCTCCTCTTTCTTCCCAGCCTCAACATAGCCCCTTTGCGTTGTGATTCAAGTCACTCTTGAGGTTTCTACTCAGGAGGATGAGGAAGGTCACTAAGAATCATCTTCCAGTGAAGAGGTCAATAAGGCAATCTGGGCCAACCGGGAAATGACACTTTAGGGACAGAGGTGCACTCAACAACTGCCCCAGACACGTCATGCTACCCATACAGAGTGGACCATTTGTTCGCCAAGGTCTTTCAGGGTTCGGCCTCACCATGAGCAAAATGAAATCAGGCTTTGAAACTAAGACTGTTGGAGATACAGAGATAGTGGTTAATATTTGTGATAATTTACTTTTCTGTTTTTCTAATTCCTTTAGAAATCATTATCTGAACCATTATAATAATGGTTAATTCTACCTGAAGTCCAATACCAACTGTTTTGCTAACTTTCTATGTGACCTGGAATAAGTCACATCGTCTCTTTGTTCCTATAATATGAGAACTTTGAGCTAAATCATCTCTCAAACTTCTTTTGGCTATAACATTTTATTATTCTGTGGAAGTCTTTTACAAAGCCTTAGCTACTGTGCTTCAAAATATAGGACACAATAAATCCGACATCTTTTCTTATTGCTTGTTAACTCTCTTTCCCCAGAGTCTTTCTCACAGGATGAATTTGAAACTTCTCAGTTTACCCATGTGCTTATTATGTATACTAAGACTTTAAGCTCCACTATAAAATCAAAATACTAGTATTAAAAACAAAAAGAATCACGTTCATTTAATATTTTCACAGAAAATTTTTAGCCATTAAAATTTAACTATAGGGCTAAAATTAAAACATCCCACTGTAATGTAAAATAGGTTGCAAATAAAATCTGTGCTGAGAAGCAGGAACAGAGCTGGGGGTGGGGGTGAATGCAAGGATAGGAGACGGAGCAGTAGAAAGTGCAGAGGACAGGAAAGAGAGAAGTGAAGGAAGGAAGGAGAAGGTTGGTCACCCTGAGACAAAGTGGGAATGGACTCTAAACTGAGTAATTAACACTCAGTGAAAACCCTGTCATTTACATTTTTCAAATGCAACCTGGGAAGTCAACTTTTGTCACTTTTCATATCACATGCAGTAGCTACTAAGTCACCCAAACAATAAATAAAGATCAAATTATCTTCATTACATGCACTAATTTATTTTATTTTGAAACATGATCTCACTAAGTTGCTTAGGGCCTGGCTAAGTTGCTGAGGCTGGCCTCAAACTTGTAACCCTCCTGCCTCTGCCTCCCCAATCGCTTGGATTACAGGCATGTGCCAACATGACATGCTATACATTTTTACTTTCTTTAAAAAAAAAATTGACTTCAAAGAGTGACCACTTTAATAGACAACCACTTAAAAGTGTGACCTATTAGAATTAGGAGATTGGTGGGGAGGTTTTATGGAGAACATATCCAGAAAGGGCATTAGTCCACAAGAGTAAATAAATTGGGATCCTAATTAAGACAAGTTATACTTATTCTATAGGTATATGATATGTCAAAATACACCCTACTGTCATGTATATCTAGAAAGAATAAATAAAAAATTTAAAAGAGTAAATAAATAAATTAAATATGTCCAGATGCATCCAAGTTAACTATGTACAAATGTGTAAGCTGAATGTGTTCAAATGTCTTCCTACTTCAGTAAGTACCACCTGTGCCTTCCATCCCCAAAAGGGTAGCTACATCCACTGGAGTAGAGCTCTCAGCCCCTTGAGGTGTCTCAGATGCTTCCAGCTCTATATAAATTGTTGCAGGCTCCTAGGTCTGCTGAGTATCTCTGCAAAACCCTGCCATATGTCTATATTGTCATCCTTAAAGTTTAGTGAAGTGTTTTAAGGCTTATTGTTTGCTGTTAATATGTGCCTGAGTTGAAGCATTTGAAGTATAACTGAAGAAGGGAATCTCTACACATCACTACAACAGGAAAGGGTGAATTAATTAAAAGCTTAACTAATTCTCCTCACTCAACTTCCATACTGCCTTTTCTCATGGCCTGGCTTCTAGCCAAGTCCTGCAGGGCTTTTGACTGCCAAAGTCAGATCCCCAGATATTGGGAAATGTGGGGCAACTTCAGTGGCCAGATTATTACACAATAAAAGCAAATCACAAATAGATAGACTTCTGGCACTTACTGATGTGCCATCATTTTCTTAACTTTACTAGCTCTCTGAGGTTCTCATCCACAAGATGATCACTGTTCACATCCATGATTGTTAAAGCATGCAGATATTTCTCTCCCGAGTGCAATACTTTCCCAAAATATTGAACTGACATGCTTTCAAGTAACACTTCAATACTTAAAGTAGTAGTACAGAAAATGAAATCATATAGTTCCACAGAAAGTGTGAAGGAGAAACATCTCCTCCTAATTCAACCTACTAAATACATGAAAAGGTGTTGATTCAAAGCTCAGTGATAGAACTTATTTTAGCATGTCAAAGCTCTGGATTTAATCCCCAGCACCAAAATAAATAAAATAAATAGATGAAATAAAATAAAAAGACAATAATACCCGTATAGAACAAAGAAAGGAAAATTATTTCTCTTCCAATTGTAATATGCTGATTTCTAAAAACCAACAAAAGAAAGTACCTATTCTCATTAACGGAATAATGAATCAAGTATTTTTTTCTTTTAGCTAAGACAATTTATAGTAAATGTGCATAAAATTATTGAACAAGTGTTACTAAAACATACACTAGTTAAAATGCCTAATTGCAATGAAAAATATATGCCAAATTCAAAGTCAAAAATAGTTCCTTGAACTATGACCATAGTTCTCTCATGACTTTAACAAATAATTATAATTTTGCAGAAGCCAAAACAGGCTCTGGAGGGGAAAAAAAATCTTCATTCAGCCTATGTCAGTTCAGGATTAGTGTTGCTGGGTTGAAGGAAAGAGCAGGTCTATCGCAGATGATAAAGTATAAAGTGCAACCTTCTCTACTGCCACAAACTTGGACTCCACTCCACAAACATTGGTCACTTGCTCATCAGTCTCTTCAGGAATCCTTCTCCCCAAACTACTATCACCTTTTCAAGGATAGGGTGTATCTTTTATTCTCAGCATCTTTCAAAACAACTGAAACTCAGTAAAAAGTTGATAGATTAATGGCTGAAATGTTTACTTGACTAATATAAGTCCAGGAATCTTGGTAAAAAAAAAAAAAAAAAAAAGAAGTATCATATATAAGAAGGAAGAAAAAAAAAAGGTCTCACATCATACTTGAACCATGAATACAGCAACAGAAAATAAAATCATATAGTTCCGCAGATAGTGTGAAGGAGAAACATCTCCTCCTTTTCAACCTACTAATTGTGATTGCTTCCAGAATATACTTTCAAATTCACGTTCATATAAAGTCCAAAAAGCCTAAAGGTAACTAGAAAAAAAAAAAGATAAAAACTCTGTTCATGTCATTCCTATGCCCCTGCTGATGGTATCATGTGATTAAACTGCCCTCATTGTCTGCATTTCTGAGCACCTGCCTTCCTAGAACATCAAGAACTGGTTTCTCATTCCCAGATTATTGATTTATATCTGAAATATTTGATTTGTTTCTGGTACCTGGTTCTGCTGGAGGATTGTGTACCTGCCTAACAAGTTCTGTTTGGCTGCCTTTTAAATCTTAGCATTATACTGCTACAGCTACCCTTTATATCTGAGCATTATGCCCTTAAAACTAAAGCAGCAATCTATTTCACATTTACCTATATACATTATAACCACTTAGGACTGCCTAGAATGTGAATTATTTTATCATCAATTTCCTCCATAAATGTATGATGAATTTATACCCAAAACACTGGCAAAGTTCTACATTTTTAAGTGATTAATGCAAAATCCTGATCATCAAAACTAGAAATGATGTTCTCAGCATATCAAGTTCTCTTTTTTTTTAAAGAGATACACATGTGCCTGTTTGAGGTTATCCTTGAGATAATACACGAATATTGCCAGAAAATGTATGTACATTGATACTCTTAACAAATAATTTTGTGAAGGGATATAGAATTATTATCTTCTAAATTTTACAGGTAAAGTAATTGAGAAGGATAAGGTTATTTTCCTATTTTCTAAAAGAAAAAATAGAAAATGTAAGATTAGCACAATAGACTCTTGTTGTCATAGATTCTATCTACCTCCTTCCAAAAGGGATTGAAATTTCATGCCATAAATGAAAGAAAAAGGACGAATCTTTACTGAGAACCTAAAATGTACTAAACACTTATTACAGATAAGAATCATAAGATACAGAGATTTCTTTTCCAAGATCACATAGCTAGGAAGTGTTAACACTCTGATTTGTTGCAAATATAAGACCAAGTCTGTGGAACTGGTGCATGCCATGTCTTCCATAGTGTGTTGACATAGATATCATAAAACTAGATGGCACATAGCAAAAAGAGAGAGAGAAATTTAAAATAAAAAAATAAAAAACCAAGTTACAAAAGACCAGAGAATGAGAAGATATATATTCCAAAGATGTATGTCAAACAAATCTACAGTATTTTAACCTAAATCTTATAGCTGCACTGTCAGCCGAAAAGAAGGAAATTCACAGGAGTTCAACAGACTTCACCTGCTCTAAAGAGGTTTACTCTCTGGTGGTAGAAGCAAATCACCTAGAGACATAAATATTAACAGTCAAGTCCCAGTGTTAAGAAGGCATTACAAATGCTGAGAGGCAATAATGGGAGGCACCATCAAGCTTAAAGCTGACATAGGGAACAAGCTAAGATATGCATCCCAGGCTGGATGGTGGCACACACCTGTAATCACAGCTACTCAGGAGGTTGAGGTAGGAGGCTAGCCTGGGCAACTTAGAAAGACCCTGTCTCAAAATAAAAACTGGCCAGGCATGATGGTGCACATCTGTAATGGCTGTAATCCCAGCAGCTCGGGAGGCTGAGGCAGGAGGATGGCAAGTTCAAAACCAGCCTCAGCAACTTAGCAAGGCTGTAAGCAACCTAGTAAGACCCTGTCTCAAAATAAAAAATAAAAAAGGCGAGCAATGTGGCTCAGTGGTTAAGTACCCCTGGGTCCAATCCCCAGTACCAAAAAAAATAAAAATAAAAAAAAAATTAAAAATAAAGACTGTTTAGAAAAGTGCTGGCAGTGTAGCTCAGAGATAGGCTCTTGCTTACCATGTATGCCCTTTGTTTGATCCCCAGTATTGAAAAAAAATATAAAATAAAAAAGGAGAGGAAGAAAAGAAAGAAATGCATCCCTGATAAAGAGAAACACCAGCTGAGCTAGAACTTGCTTTTGTTAAGCACATAATTAACCATCTTCATTCATGTGGAATACATACCATATGTACAGAGCCACATTAGAGACCAAGGGAACTGGAAAACACATCTTTGAAGGAATTTAAGTTCAATTAGAAAGATACACACAAGAGAAGTTAGTAATACAGGAAAACATCAGAAAAGGCATTAAATAAGGTGATAATGATAAAAGCACAAATAAGGTGATAATGAGTGAAAGTACTGATGAACTGTTAAGGGTTGGTGTGATCCAGAAAGACTTCTTAGAGAAGGCTGGTCGTGAACTAGGCCCCACCATGGTGGTTTCCTAATGTTCTTGACTAAAATACATTGTGACAAACGCATTTTACCCTGTACCTAATATACACATCCAAGTATAAATAACAATAAGCTTTCTTCAAACAAAACTTGCTCCCACAACCTGTGGTTCATCTGGGTTATTTCTCTCCAATTCCATTTTTAACATGTGTTCTGCATGCTGGCCACAGCCCACTAAATTATGTTCATTATGCACTAATGAGTCACAATCTGAAGTTTGAAGCTTCTACAACAGAAAGAATTTTTGCAGGCAGGAAAGGTTCTTTGCAAAGAGAAAGGGAAAACACAAAATAATTCTCACTTCCTACAAAGGAAGTCCAAGTCCTATAACTCCTCTTTATCTCCTTCACCCTCTCCTCATCCTTGGCAATGAGGACTTCACACCTGGCATTTGGCTATACCATCTCTATTTGCATTACAACCTTCTGCAAGGCATTGGCCCATCCCCTCTACCACAACCACTTCCAGTAGTAGATCCTTAGAGGCACTGAGCTTCCTCACAGAAGTCAAAGAGAAGATTGCAATCAGAGATATGGTAAGGTCAGAATTCCCAATCAGCCCTTCATTTCAGGTCCTGAGCTTATACACTGAGTTCTCTTAATTTATCACTGTTCTTTCTCAAAAATCAGATGTGCAAACTCATAAACATAGGGACGTTATATGGAATGTTTCTTCAGAAGTACTAGTTTTAGGCCCAATTCTACTTTCCAGGTCAGTGCTTTTATCATTCATCAGAACTTCTGTTTCATAAAAATATACAAAGACTTACATGCAGACTATGCTGCCAATTCTCATGAATACTAAGGTGGTCCCAAATCAATGCCCACAGTCCTTTTTATTTTTTATGTTGCTGTGGTCTCACTAAGTTGCATAGCCTTGTCTCCAACTTTCAATCCTCTGGCCTCCACCTTCCTTCAGAGTCACTGGGATCACAGGCATTAAAACACCTTTCATCTAGGAAAGAGTTTTCTTTCTTTCCTCATATGTGAAAGGCATAGATTTAACAGAGGACACCAAAAAAATCTGATTTCTGGACTAGACCTAAAGGGACTGAGAAGAAAAGTGCCTATCAACCAGTTTTATAAAGACTCCACAGGTATTCCTAGGTGTTTGAGATCTTTTTCTTTAAGGAAGATATATTTTAAAATGAAAATGTGAACTCAAAACAATATGATAATAATCAGTCTGAATTATATGGGGAACAGGCTGAGAAATGCATTGGTTTCATGTATTGATGCAAATGATGAAAATACATAGTATTGATTAGGTATTGAAATTAAAACCAAAACTGTGAAACACAAACGTTCATGTCTCAAGGTGCATTCACTTATTTTGCCCTACTCATTTGCAAATCTCCTCTAAAAATTTGGGAAATGGTCATCTTCCTCCATTGCTGGACGTAACTAGTATCAATAATCTGGAATGAAATAGAGGAATTCCTCACCTGCTCCACACCACACAGTTTCAAAAGCAGCTTTGAACCTACCTCAGTACCAACATTTCCAGTGGAGAATAGAGTTGCTTTCTGGGGTAGTCTGACTCTCTGGGGATTTTTGTTTGGTGACGAGGAGGACAGGTGCCTGTAAGGACTACTAAAGGCATTCAATGCTGTAAAGCTAAAATAGAAAAATGAATGGTTATTTATGTTTAAAACATAATCCACTCCAAAGTGCAGTGATGTCTCTAGAATTTTCATTCTCCTTAGAATGGACCTGCAAGCCTAAATAGGCCTCAATTTCTTCTAAGCAAGAATAAGAGGGTCTCCCTGGTGACCAGATTCTGAAAGTTATCTGCGGGGGTTTCAGTAAGTAAAGACTTGAATCAGATCTGATTGCTCTAATGCCAAAGATAATTGTTAAGTAGCATTGAACATTTTTTAACTTCCATGTAACAAACCGGGACCACACTATTCAAGCTATTTGAATGGAAAGGAAGAAAATGAAGCCTTTTCACTTAAGAATTACAGTATTTGCCTTCCTTGGTGCCTAGTAATTGATAGGTCAGGTTTAGAGTGGTAAATTGCAACGATTACATCTTTTTTTTTTTTTTTTCCAAAAGGCAAGAAGATTGTTTCTCTCGGGTCTCCAGTTACATTGGGTAACTTGTGGGGATGGGTGGACCCCTGGGCCCCTCGGGTGCGGCCTTGGAGGGGAGTCAAGGCCAGGGTGGGACTTCCCGGAGGGACAGGGCATGGGCGCCTGGAGCAGAGCGTCCGGGATTGGACCGCTGCCGGCCGCAGCCNGGGCGCAGGCGGAGCGCGGGCTGCAGGACAAGAGCTGCGGGACCCGCGAGTCCTGGCGACCTGGGAGGGGCCCCCGGGAAGGCCGCGGTGCCCTCCTCGCGGCGGATCGGTGGGGCCTGTGGCTCCGGAGGCTGGGGACGCCCCCCGCACGGCTGCCCGGGACCGCATTCTCCTCCCGAATGCAATTTTGACCGGTGTGTCCCTGGTCGGTCGCCTAAGGCCACGGCAAGGAGGGAGGAGAGCACCAAAGAGACCTGGGAATGGGTGGGGGAGGGGATCGGGAGCGAGGCAGCGGTGTCATTTCCACCAACTGGGCTCTTTCCTGACCCAGCCGCTCATCTGTCACCGCTGTCTCATTCCTGTTATTTACATCTGTCTTTAGCATTCTAATTACTCGCTTTATTACTTTAGCCTGGAGGAATCCTGTAAAAAACAACGGAGATGAGGATCCTACCACACAATAAAACTGCCCAAAATCCCCACTGCACATTATACAGAGCACTTGAGAATATTTGTGCTGTTATATGACCTCAATATGTCCTTAAATTGATCTTATTATATCTTTCTTTCTCCCTTCCCTTTCTCTGCGTGTATGTAATGAACTCTTTTTTTTAAAGTGTGGAAGTTGCGAGAATAAGCTGTTCAACAAATGATAAAAACGAGATTATTTTTTCAGGGGGAGGGCAAGGGAGAGGAGATAGAGAAGAGTTGGAAGTATTTGGACCAACCCCACATAGGAGTCCAGTTCCTAAACTCTTGGCTTCATTCTTACTTCTGATAAAGTAGCGCCATCTTCACACCCAAACTGCTAAGACTGAAAGAGTCTTGGAAATTTAGAGGAGAGAATAAAATGCCTAATGTCTTTCATTATCTTGCATTAATCTCTGAGACCCAGAAGGTCTCAGGAGGGGGAGTGAATTTAGAGTAGTAATAGAAGTGGGGTTCAAAAATCACAGTAGTTGGAATTAATATATATATATATATATATATATATATATATATATATTACCTAAGAGGGGTGTGTGTACATGCAAACTCTGACAAAATCCCTGATAGCGAGATTCACTCAAGACTGGGATCAAAAGAAAGCAGATATAACCCACCAGATTACTCAGAACTGAATGTAGCTCTCTGTTATTTATTCCTGCTAGTGGAATTATTGTTGCACTCAGTTGCAATTTTCTGGCTGTGCTAATGGTTTTCTTTATTGTGTTACACTAACATAATCTCCTCCAGAAAGAAAATGACAAAATATATGGATTTTTAGATAAATAACAGAGGTAATTTATTGGCCTTTATGCTCTTCTGATGGGGTGGTTGATAGATAATGTAATAATATGTACATAATTAAGCGGGCTTACTGTACCTCAGTCAAAATAGGTTCTAAGGCAGTATCTCTGTTTAGGCCTAGGATTTTCTGAAGGGATATTTACTTCCTGCACCCAGTGGGGGCAGACCTCAGGAAGTAAACAACTATGTGTTAAACAGGGCATGGAAGGTGTGAAGAAAAAGAAACTGGTGAGTTCTTCCATCAAGGATATTCCATGTTAGGGCCCCTTTCCCACCCACTTCTCATAAGGTTCAGGAAGCTCCCTTGATATTAATTGAGAAGAAAACAGGGACAGATTCTAATCAACACAGTGGTGATGAATGACCTACACCCAGGTCAGAGAGTAGGCCTTCAACACACCCTTGCAGGACTTGAGGACTAAGAGACCTTCTGTCAAGGAAACTTGAAGGCTACTGGGAAACTACTGAGTGAACTTGATCACCAAATGCCCCCTTGCCCTGGCTTCTGGGGGTTGCCCATTCAAGGCATGGTGTACTTGCTCTTCCAAACTCATCTAAATTACATCAATAACAGAGCGCACTCTTTAATGAGCTCTCAACTTTAAAGACTTGAAGGATATTAACAAGCCGCTTGACAAATGGTGCTTAGAAGCACATTAAAGACGCTGCTAATGGAGCGCATAATGACGGCTAATTTTCGATCAGATATAAATTAGAGCCCCAACAGTTATTTGCCTTAAGGACTTTATGTAAATGATTCTGTTCTGTATAAACTGAAAAGCGAAGAGAGCCCTGCCATTTTGGCAATCCTTGTGGATATGATTAATAGATCTGCAACAGAACTGGGCAGAGACAACTGATGGCATTTCCATCTAAAAGTCAGTGTGTTTAGGTAGTAAATATGATATCTTCTGAGTCTATGTGTGCTGCTTCTTCAAGCAAAAGCATAAAAATGTCCTTGGCACCTTCTCCAATTGGCTACAAGAGGCTCACAAAACAAGAGCATCCAGACTCCCTTGGACGTGCACCTTATACCCACCAAGACCCAGAAGACACAACTCTAGTTCACTGCAACCCAAGTCAGCTTCATGCTTCCCAACCACACAATCCTTCATCATCCCCAAACACAGATAACTTTACTGAAATCTAAATCCTATGTATCACTGTTTAGAATCCCCCCACTTTGGAAAGGCTTGAGATGCTCCTCTTAGCTTGGCACTCAATTCTCATTCTGCAAGCATGTGCTACTCAGGAGAAGGGAATGGGAGAGAGAGGAAGAGAAGGGTGAAGATAAAGATGTAATGGTGAGATGGGAAGGAGAGTTGGCTAGCCTAAGGAGTTCAGCTAAGAAAGGCTGGAAGGAATCTAATAATCCATCCAAAAGATGGATCCTTTAGTTTTTATTTACTTTTTGGCCTGCTGTGCTCTCCTACATTCCCGCATTGTAAGAGTTGCACGTTAAGTCTCAAGTCATCAGAGTGTACAAAAACCTTTGGGGTTTGATTCTTAACATTTATTTCCTTCCAACTTACTCCTGTTCTGGTGGTTAATGGGAAGCTGGGGAAAGTAGTTATCATGAGATAGTGTTACCTATATCCAGTCTCCACTTTGTCATGAATCCATGCCATTCACAGGGAAGATGCTGTGTGAAGCACTGTGATTATTCAGAGCTGCATCTGACTGCAGTTTCAAGGATAGCACCATCTCCTGAACAAGGCAGAAGAGTTTGGGAGTTTGGATGAGTAAAATTGCAAAACCTGAAAAGCAAGCCAACTCTAGCTTGTCAATGGCTTGTTTATTATGAATTGCAAACAAAAACCCAGCCTTGCTGCTGCAGGAAAACCAAACACTATTGCAACTCAGGGTAGGTAAATGCAAGGTAAGTATGGATTTGGCTGGGATTATTTTTATAAGCAACTCATGAGCAGTACTAAAGTCAACAGATATATCCTGCATAATAAGTAAGCTGTTTCTACCAGAGACACAGCTTCTAAGATTTCCTTATCCATTTGAGAGATGAGAGGAGAGAAAGAAGGGGAGGGGGAGGAGAAAATAAAAGGATGAGGCATTGAGCATTAAAGAGAGTTAGCCAAGGATGATTAAACCATTTTATCTTGCAGTAACTGATACCTAATGGCCATGAGTTAAATGGTGTGGAGTAAGGATGTTTCTTACCATCATTACTAAGATATGAAGTAGTTTCAAATTGGGGTACAATAAATATGATTGTTCTTAGTTTCTCTTAAGTCTGTCTGCTCTCTCTTCCAAACCCCCTCCCCAATTGCACACCCTCCCAGCATTAAAAGGACATACAGATAATATCTGTACATTTCTTCTATCCACTAGTTTAGGATTCTATAGCAATGGGAATAAATAAAAAGAGAAACCTCAGGCTTCCCTTTGTCTGATAGCAAAATCCTGCTAATTTTTGTTTCTCACTGGCTCTCTTATGCTTTATGCTGATGCCGGAGTTGAATGGTAAAAACTATTTTTTCAAAAAATAAAACTTTAAGATATGTTAATAACAAATCCATAGAAACCTACTCTCACCAGGTTTCCCAAGGAAAAGTGGCCGAGCTTTTCAGAATGAGAAGCCTGGTTTAGTCACATTTCAACTCAGAAAACTTGATTTGCTTCTTCTTCCACGTTAGTGTGTATATACCATCACCTTTGAGGAATGTTTGATTTTCTTTACAGTGTGCATGCACATTACCAAGACTAATTACCAGCTATCCAGGTATTTGGGGTCGTCTTTTCAGAACAGACTGAGAATAGCTGGTGAAATGGGACTGATCTGGCTACTGCACAGGAGTCCCATTTTATTAGCACTCACTCCTATTTTATTAGAGCTCCCTTTCTCTTCTGCGCTTCTCCACTCTAAGATAGAGAGACTGCGGTCATTCTCTGCATTTCCTTCTCCCTCTGAGGAAAGGTAGGGATCCCACCCCATACTTCCTCACATGCTACCTTTTTCTTATTCACCTCTGAAACTCTGAATGAATCTAAGGGGCAAAAACTGTATTACTGAAAAGGAAAGCAGCATAACAACAACAACAAAAAAAATCAATGAAGTGATTTAGGAAGAATGGGTCCCTCTGACAATATTGTGATTAAAAGCTCTCACATTTGCAAAGTGAAGAATTGAAAGACGTGTAAGGTGCCAACTGATTCTTACCTAACCCATTAGGACCATTCCATGGAACTTACGAATTTAAGAGTGTGAACCCCCGGGTCCAGAAAACCTGCTCTTCTCCCAGATAGGTTAGGACATCCTGACTCAGTGGTCTGGCTGAGTTCTCTTCCTCTCAGACCTCACATTTAGGAGGTGGAGCAGGAAAACAGTTGTTTTCATTCTGGCTTCAGGTGCTCACTTCTAGGAACTGATATGGAAAGTTAGTCAGCTCAGGCATCATTAGTTAGGATCTTGAAGTTAGTACCAAAATGGAACTTAAAACCAGTTAACCAGTCCATCCCCCCTGGAAGCTAACATGAAGTTCTGGAGAGTGCAGGGCCCAGAGCCCTGAACCAGGACTCCGGAGAATACCTTTAATCTAATTCTGCCCTCATCCCTGCTGAGCCCAGATGTAAGCCAGGCCCTCCTATCCTCCCTGGGAGGCACTGATGTCTTTCATCTTTGGAATGAGAAGTGCTACCACCAAAAGACACCCTGTTGGGCTCTGAGTAAAGGCAGCACGGGCAAGAAGACTTGTAACAAACAAAAAACAAAAAGTCCTGTTAGGTGCACACACACACACACACACACACACACACAAAAGATGATTGTTAGACTAAGTGAGACTTTGAGTGAATTCAAAAAGTTTCACCTCAAATGCTGGTAATGGTAAGAGGTCGGGCTCTGAGTGTATGGGTGTGTGTGTGAGAGAGAGAAAGAGACAGAGACAGAGATAGACACCCAATTTCCAGGAAAATGCCAGAATTGAAGTAGAGGATATTAGAATCTTGGGGTCTACATTTCTGTGGGTCTTTGGTTAGGGGTCAAGTCCACAAGGGATTGGGTGTCCTCTAGCTCTCCTCCAAGCTGTAAAATGTGCTTTCTCGGTCCTGTAAATAATTTGGCTCCAGCTGATTCTTAGAGAACCTTTACAGTCCAGTCTGCCAAAGGAGAGACATTCCATCCCTGCCCCAGTGCAGCCAATAGGAAGCTGGAGACCAGGATTAGAGCAGAAAAGATGCCTGTTCTGGGGAAGGATCAAGAGCCTTAAGAAAGCTTTCCCTTGTGCTTTAGACTGTGGATTGCTGTCAAAATTTGAGTATAAGGTGATTGTTTTTGCAAGGAGGTGCCTCCACCTTCATCACCTCTATCCCAGTCCAATAATGACAGCCTTCACCTAGTTTAATCAAAACGCACAGAATTGCAAACTGTCGTTTAGCAAAGCTAAGGTAGCCAACTGAGAATTGTCCAGTCCTGTGGGCATTAATCTTTCATCTCCAGGTGAGCCTGTCCATACCAGAATCATCTGGTTCTTCCAGGAATGCAAACACTACCTTGAGAAAATCATTCAAAGGGTGTCGACTTAAATCTTTTAATTACTTACAAACACATCAGTAAGTTGTGTTTATTGTATTTTTTTTTAAATCAAGCACCATTAACTTAACCAGACGACTATGGCATCTCACAGTTTCAGAAACAGTTGGCTTTTTTTCAAAAATACTGGATACATAGTTTTCAAATTATTCAGAGAGCCCTGTAGGCTGCAAGAGAGCCCCATCTCCATTCACCAAAGCAAGAAACATAATCACTCACCAATACACCCAAATAAGACTCAGAACCAGAAAGTAGAAAAGTTCGGGGATAGAGGAAAGAGGAAGTATGGCATTGATGAAAAAAAATGTGACAAATTTTTAAGAACCGGGATTCAGACCCTGTGGGAGGGCGAAGGGGGCACTGGCTTCTGTTAGCTACAGCCAAGTCTGGGGTGGGGGAGGGCGCTTGCTTTCCGCCGAGTGACAGCTGGAGTAATGGCTGCAGACCCAGTGAGGGGGTGGGGGCGGGTGAGGCTGGGCGGGGGTTGGGGGGAGCAGTAATTACTAGCCAGGCTCACCCGCCTCCCGACTTTAGAGCGAACGCCTTCTTTTTTGCGCGTCCAGCTGCGCGCCGGGTTTGCTGCTCGGCCCCGGGGCATCCTGGAGCCTGAATAGGGGGTGGGATGCGTGATAGAGGACTTTAAAACAAGGTTCCTAAAAGGCTGAACTAGAATCTCCCCCAAGGCCGCATCCTTGCAGGAACGTAGAGCAACGAAAAGCTGAGCAGAGAGTCCCTGCCCAGCATCCCTAACTACCAGGCCAGCTATAGAGACCTGCAAAAAGTGAGGACGGGGACGTTGCACAAGGGGTGGTGGCGCGGGAAAAGGTCTGTCTGCACAGGACTAAAACCCTGCCACTCGGGTCGAAAGGACAGGGAGACCAGGTCTCACCACCTGTCCACAAAAATGCCAACCCTCAGACCGCGCACCAGCTCCCTGGGGTCGCAGAACCTGAAGTTAAGTGTACACCGAGAAGCCCGCGCTGGAAGGGGTGGAGAGGCGGGGAGAAGGGTAGAGGCTAGGTTCTGCAGCTCCTCCCGCCGCCTCCCTCCCGCAGGCTGGAAGCCTCACGTAGTCTGGGATTTTTTCAGAATAATTGATGGGTCCAGTTCTCCAGAGCTTTCCCGGTGAGAGCGCGGCGGACCGCGCTAGAATTTAAATAGACGTGATTAGTAAAATGCAAGGGGGCGAGGAGCCCGGGCCTCTCTTTCTTGCGGGTTCCTGGCTGCGCGCCTGGCTAGGCGCCTGCTCCCCCAGGCTCTGGGGGCCGTGCGGGGCCGGAGCAAGCTCCACCGCGGGAGACGCGGCTCTGCTCCCCAGCCCCCGAACCTTTTGGACGTCTACCCCCC
>NW_026000057.1:4775452-4782929 GCF_001458135.2 Marmota marmota marmota | reverse complement strand
TCTGCCTCCCCACCCCCAACCTTTTGGACTCTAGCCCCCCACCCCCTCCCATCCGCCTGTCATCAGCGCGCACCCGGAACCGAGCGGAAAAGAGGGGAATTGAGGCTGGCAGGAACCCAAGGCCAGTGGGTGCAGGGCATTAGGTGGCAGGGAGGCCGCAGGGTTGGGGCGAGGACCTTGATTCCTCCGCTCAGCCTGAGCCCTCCGGGCTGGCACCAAGCATTAGCCTTCGCTAAGCATGAAAGCCTGTGAGTGATCGCTGTTCGCGCAACCCTGCTTCTCATCCTCACTCTTCTCCTCTGTCCTGGTCCTCCTCTGTCGACCTCTCTACTGACTGCGGAGCCTGAGCAGCCCACGCCGCGGAACTTGGGGCGCCTCTGCACTTACCCAAAGCTCTGAGAAGGTCCCCTCCGCCAAGAAGTGACCTAGGCTGGGAAAAGCCTTCGCCTTCGTTCTCTCCCACGTCTCTATTTTATCGATTTGTTCCTGAAAAGGGGCTGTGCATTCTTATATCATCTACAGCCAATTAATATTGCATTAATTCTATTTAAAAAAAAAAAAGTACAGAATACTACCCGCTATCAAAGCCATCTATTATTCACGGAAATGTAATTGGAGACCTAAGATATGTGTGTTACGGGGCAATGGAGGAAAACAGAGTCGTGACAATATTTCAGAAAGGAAGGGGATCCGAGGGTATCTAATATTTAATTTCAAGTCTGTGGTTTTCTAATTCGAGATTAAAAGCAGTCACGTCTTTGAAGCCAGACAGTTGGTATAAATGTACAGTTAAAATATTCTATTCCACGGTCCCTAGACAGAGCTCTCTACTCGTCCCAGGCTTCATTAAATTTTTATTATCATCCCAGACTAGAGCAGGGAATGAGCGGAAAGACTGTCCATCTAATTGCAATTGATAAAAAAAAAAAAATGCTCTTAGATAGCCCCCCCTTATTTTAATACATTAACAGCAGTTTTCTTCCTATAGCCAGGCTTTCTCAGCCCTGTGATACACACAATCACATTATCACACAGATACATTTTCTACTTTCCAACAGGCACCAGGATTCGCCCTCTCCTCTACCCTTTGGAAGGCCTGGGGGAGGGGGTTGGTGGGAGTGGAGGAAGAGAGGGTAGAGGAGGCAGGCTTCAGAAGGTGATGCTATTTGAGGGAAAAAAAAAAGTGACATCAGTTCTTGAAGCATCTGGTGAAAGATCAACAAGAGACAACATTTGCACTAAACTGGATCTTCCCATGGCAAGATGAAAGCATATTGTTACCCAAACAAAACAAACAGATTATTAGACCAGGCTGCACTTTTTCGACAGCCTTTCCACTGTGTGTGATGAAAGCAAAGAGCAATATTTTCATTTTATTTCTTTCTTACTGACTGCTGCCTCCCCCTATCTCAGAGAGAAAAGGAAAGAAAGAGGGAGAATGCTAAAAACGTTTGTTCTTTTTCAGCCTTCTTCATGTGCTGCTAATCTGACTGTCACACCAGTCGACTGTAGATTCCTGTTCCTGTGCGTTCCGGGAGCTGGTCTCAACAAGGGTGCTTTAAATTTTTCTGAAACTGGTATAAATAAAGCTTTTCATCTTCAGGCATTGAAAGTACAGAATAAAACCCACAGTTTGCTTTCGGAGCAGCTTCCTATTATCACATCGCCACTTAATTTTATTTCTATTCTCTCCAAGTTAAATAGAAAGACTGGCTCACAGGGGAGCTGCCTTGTGCCTACAGACTGGGGATGTCAAGCAGAGAGACTCACTGTGCAAAGTTAATTTCAATTCCCGCGGAGGATTTCACATTCCGGCTGGCTCTGACCCACAGTAATTAGCTGAGATAACTAATGATTACTTACTTATTCCTTGTAATTATCTGGATTTAATAATTCGCTGTGTAATTTATTAATTCCCTCATAATAGACTTTCAGTACTGGGAATGGCTCCTTTAAAGGGACAAAGCAGGGAAAATTTAGCAATATTTTTCTCATTGCCATAAATTGGTCTCCTGACAGATGTGGACTTCCAGGAACACCAAAAAACTACCTGGAAGCCTTTGTCTTCTTTTTTATCCTATCAGCATCCCAATCCAACTTTCCCCCTTGTTTTGAAGCTTCTCTCTTCCAAGCCAACTAAAATGGAAAATGAAATTTTGAGTTCTAATATTGCATCATTTACCTGGGGAAAACGAGATTGTCTTGCCCAAATAATCACAAAGACAAATTTCTAAACTCATTGTTACTGATTGCCTAGAAAATTTGAGATTCACCCTCTGAAGAATGTGCTTTATCAAACCAAGTGAATTTTTCAATGACTTTTCCATCATTTCCTTAAAATCTTACCCAATAGATCAAAATAAACTGATTTACTTTAAGTTTGAAGTAAAGCATTATATCCCCCAAATTCCAGTTTTCTTAGCAAAGAGATCTCTGGGTCTGTCCTAAATAGTGAAAAGACTTAGTTATGCATTATTGATTTTTAAAATGCATTTTATAGAAGACAGGCAAGTATTATGCTGTATGTAAATCTTAATCTTCTTTCATTTTCTTTTTCATACTTGCATTATTTTTGCCCAACTTAATGACTCAATGAAACCTAACTGGATAAAGAATTGACCAAGTAGGGTCAAATAGTCAACAGAAATTGCATTTTTCTGAATAATATTATATTTTGGTGTAGAGAGAGCTTAGGTTTCAACCAGGGCTTACATGATATTTCCTGTTAAAGTGACTTTTTCCATTTCAGTTTGGTTTCAGATGATCATGTTGAACAAAATGATTGGATCGTTTGCTTTTAAAGAAAAAAATAAATAAACTACATGGTTCTGAATCATGGAATTTAGGATGATTAGATGTGCTGGTAAGTCAATTCATAATAGATCTCTTTCAGATAAAATAGTAATTGTGGACCTTGGGGGGGAAAAAGGAAGTGAGTCATGAAAGCCAATAGATTTGATTGATATGACAAGGATTTTCAGACATATTTTAATATTTATTTATTTAAATATTTTGAAGGTCAACACCAAATGGCTATTTGTCAAGAATTTGAACATAGCTCAACCTATTCTTACCTTAACTTTCTTCTTTAAGACTGACTCTTTTCTTTACAAATCTCTTTTATTTGGTTTGTCCCTTCAATTCTAATTAATAAAAACTTTCACAGTGTATTTCTTTTTAAAATTCCCCTTTCGCCATAGAACATATATTTAAGCAGGCTCTAAGAATGGAAACATTTTCATCTTGTAGGCAAAAGAAGGTGGGGTTTTCTTGTAATACTTGTAATAACAGAGAAGATTAATGTAAATGTGACACAGTTTTTAAAATCCAGAAACACAAGAGACAAAGAACACTTGGTCAATTAGGGGAAATATAGGTCTTTACTATCCACTGTAAAGAGCAAATAGACAGTAGTTGTTATGTAACTTCCTCACAAAAAAACTTGGCCATGCAGGCATATATACAAGTTATCAGGTACTTTCCAAAGTACCAAAAAGAATAAACATACATTCTATCTCTGTTCAGTATATTTTCAACTTTTAATACTTTTAAAAGATTTATCTTTTCACTAAAAGATGCCATGTTTGAATACATAAAACACTAGCACACCTGTCTTCTCTCCAACTAACTCCCCTTTCTCTTAATGCACATAACCCAGCTCCTCCAATAAAAACCTACATATGGGAAGGTATTTTTATTGAACATCATTTTTATCTTAGATCAGCAAGTCTGATCTGTTATACTTTTGAGTTATTTTACTCACTTTCTCCACTGTGGGGGGGGGGGGGGCGGAATGCTCACAGAAAGTTCTTTAGTTGGTTAGAACTACTGGAGCAGGACTGAGATCTGTGGTCACTAGCCATGGTGCTGAAATCAGTTCTCAGCAAATTGAGACTGGAGGCTGGCTATTTAAAATTATTTTCAGGAGAGTTGAATGTAAGAATAGGGTGGAAATGGAAGTAGTAATTTTCAGCCTCCAGAACACAGGAATAAAATTAAACTATCAGCATTACTATACATGAATTCACAATTCTATTATTTTAATCCTTAGGCATCTATGTAATGCATCCATTATTTCAAAATAGACACTTGAATTTTGTTCTTCAGGTGTCCTCCTTATTTCAGTTATGGAAAAAAAAGGGTCTCTCCATCCATTCTCCATCCAACTTTCATAACTGTTAACATTTAATCCCAACTTGAGGCACTATAAGGATTTTCATTAAGTTATAGACTCTTTCCAAAATTCACTTCAAAACAAGAAACATCCCAAGACAGTTTCATATCAGAAGGGTCATACTTCAGATTATCAGTGTTAATCCTGCAGGATGCTCTCATTTCTTCCTTTTGTTTGGTTTACAGATTAGCATAATGTTTTAATACTAATTAATAGTATGAGCTATTAATAGAATAAATTTCCAAACCATTGCCTTCATGGAAAAAAATAAACTCTAAAAACTTAATATATCACTCAATCCTTGTAGGGAATCTGAAAATTATTAAAATAGGTGGGAAGATATCTTTAAACTAAGCTCAAAAAAAAAAAAAAGAGTCTGAATCAAATGGACAGAATTTCCTTGTGCCAGTGTTGGATCAGTGTTAGATTTCCATTAACTCTAGTGTCAGACAGTAACAGAAAGGGGTAAAAATTTGCTCTAACAACCCAGGGGCTTCTTGCTAAGGCTTGAGTCATTGCTCTCCAGAAGTGGTGACTGAACTGAGAATTATGGTGGGTCAGCCCCTGGGCCTCAATCACAGTGCCCTACTCTCCCAAACAGTCCTTGGCACTTGCCACACCCAATCTCCCAGTGCTGCTGAAAGTGAACTAAGTCCCTTTCTTCCTTGTTACCCATGGGAGAATAGAGGGAATGTTGAAATTGTTTCCATCCAATATCTCTGCTTTCCATCCAATATCTCTTCACAGAATCATTGCAGGTCTGGAAAAAGGACCCCACGGGAGATATTTGGAGCCAAATATCACAATTTCATCTGAGCAGAAAAGCAAAGTACCCTGCAAGATGAGCTTTGGCTATTAAAAGGCTGTTATAAATTCTGTTCTTTCATACTTTTCAAAAGAAGCATCCCCTACTAAATCTAATCCATACTTTGATAACAATCACTCCCAATAAATCATCAAAATGTGCTTCTGTAAAAATCTCCCACCAAAACAATTCCCACATAAATGATTAAAACAGCATCACATTTTAAAAGCCATTTAATATTAATAGCATATTTTAATGAAAAACAGCATACTTTGCCAATAAAACATTAAAATCATCTCTTCAATGAAAGACAATCAAACACCAAAAATAACTTAATACATTACCATAGTAAATAAACCATCTATTAACAAAAACAAGAAACCAGGTCATATACAGAACTCAAGACTTTGGAGAACCTCAAATGGAACAGCAATACAGCAAAATTTGTAAGAATATATCTATATGTGCATCATTTTGAATGAAATATTTACAATAATAAGGTACTGGTCATTGTGTACCTAATTATTTTTGTTCCAAAAGAATTCTACCAAACAATGTGAATTTACAAGCAGTGCACTGTCTTTCAAATAGTTCAAATTCACTTTTCTACAAACAAACCTCCAAAAGGAAAAACTGAAGGGTTCCTACAAATGTTAAAATGCAGTCAACAAAGCAATTGAAAACTGGAAGATTGCAATATTTTGGTGAAATCTTAGAATCGGAGGGGCAAGCACCAAGTGAAAAATGCACCAAATGCTAGAAAATGATGCAGGACTCATGCTTCCAATTGCTTCTTCTGTTAGGGATGTGTGAATATGTGTTTGTGTGTGTAGACGTGTAAGGGTGAGAGAGAGAGAGCGCGAGCTCCGGTGTAGTGGGGACAATATGGGAATCCCCATTAAATATGTAACAAAGTAAACAATACTTCAGGACAGTGAATCAGGTCTCCACGATTAAGACATCCATTACTGAGTGTCAACTCACAAATCAGAACACTACCAGTAAAAACAAAGAAAAAACAAGCTTCATTCAAAGTGAGAATATACAAGTAGGCCAAAAAGAACACTTTCTAAGAGGGAAGCTGTAAAAATTCAGTGAACTCATCAAACAAAAATTTTTGAACACCACTAGCTATACGTTCCCCCCGGTTTTTTTTTTTTTTTAGACTAAAGAAGTTTAATTAATTAGAATGTGCACAAATTAAGTTGCTAGAGAGATAAATTAATAATTTACAGAGGGTTGTTCGGCAATAATCTAATAATAGCTTTCAAGATCAGTGAACACAGCAGGAGCAACTCCTTTCTTAAGCATCAACACTTCAGAGAAAGAAGAGGGTTAAGAACCACAATAAAAATATATATATAATATACAGTGTAAATGCAGAAAAATCTGCCATCTTTTTAAAATTCAAAATACTTTAGAGATGTCTCTATCCCATTAAGCATCAACTCTAGTTTAAAGTTTTCAGTTCTGAATCAATTTCTATTTCTGAAAAATAGCTGCAAAGTGTACTTTTAAACTTGAACAAGGGTGATGTCTGTAAGAATAAAAACAAATCTTACTTGCTCATTTTTGCGGACTTTTAAAAGGCTGTCTCTTCTGCCTTCCTGCAAACAGCCAGCTCCACACTACCTCTGAAGAAGCCGAGGTGGGGTTAAAAGGGACAACTTTTCTACAACTTGACAAATCCCATCTTTTGTTTTTCTTTTCTTTCAGAAACCTTTTCACATTCTCTCTGGCTTGGGCTCAGTTGCTCGCTCCTTCGTTCCCTCTTCAATCCTCGCTTTCTCTGGATTCACATTTACTGGAATTGTTTCTGGTCGCCAAAAGTGGAAAGAAAAGAGGCAGGAGAGAAAGAGGGAGGAAAGGGGGGACAAGGAGTGGGCTGTCCCTGGAATGGCCAAGGGTCTCCTATATGCCGGCGGAATATTTCATTCTTTTCTGTTTCTGCCTCTGGTTGCAGAACCAGACGCGCACCACGTTTTTCTTAAGATCCAGCTTCTCTGCTATGGCGGCGATCTTCTCCGAGGAGGGTCGCGGCTGGATGGCAAAGTAGGCTTCAAGCGAACGCTTCTCAGGCGCAGCTATGGACGTGCGCTTGCGCTTCTTCTCAGCGCCATTGAAGAGCTCAGGCTTGGTGAGCTTCTCGCGGTGGGACTTCTCTGCCTCCTCCAGCCAAGCCTGCAGGATGGGTTTGAGCGCGATCATGTTGTTGTGTGACAGCGTGAGAGACTCGAACCTGCAGATGGTGCTCTGGCTAAGCGAGCCCACGCCGGGGATTTTGAGGTTGGCTAGAGCGGAACCGACATCTGCCTGGGTCACCCCCAGCTTGATACGTCGCTGCTTGAAGCGCTCGGCGAACGCCTCCAGGTCCCGCGGGTCGGCGTCCACGTCGCTCATGCAGCCCATGTGCGAGGGCAGACCGTGCGCATGGGCCATGCTGAGCGCTGCTTGGTGCATGGGGTTCATGGTGGCCATGTGCGGAGCATGAGCCGGCG